>NC_035434.2:72202618-72502618 GCF_002127325.2 Helianthus annuus | reverse complement strand
CCTCAAGATGGGTCATGAAGCTAAAGACTGCAGGAGTGCGCGACCAGCAAATCAGAACCAGCAACTCCCACCGCCAGCTCCACAGAACCAGCAGCAGCAGCCACAGCGTGGAAACCGGGGATGTTTCTAGTGTGGGGCTGAAGGCCACTTCAAACATGATTGCCCTCAATTGAACCAGAACCAGAATCGCAACAACAACAATAACCAGGGCAATGGGAACAACAACAATGGAGGAAATAACAACAACAATGGCAACGAAGCTCGAGGTCGTGCTTTCGTGCTAGGTCAGGGCGACGCAAGGAATGATCCCAATGTGGTTATGGGTAAGTTTCTTCTCGACGATATTTATGTTAATGTTTTATTTGATTCGGGTGCGGATACAAGTTATATATCTGTGAAAGCCAGTAATGTGTTAAAACTTGCACCAAGACCCCTAAACACCAAACATGTAGTAGAATTAGCTAATGGTAAGAGTCTAGAAGCCACGCAAGTAGTCAGGGGTTGTAAGATTGTCTTAGCCGGTCAAGCGTTCTCCATCGACCTTATTCCCATAGTCTTGGGAAGCTTCGATATCGTTATAGGGATGGACTGGTTATCCCAACATCACGCAGAGATCTTGTGCAAAGAGAAGATTGTTCGCATCCCTCGTTCTGGTCAGGAACCTCTCGAAGTTCAAGGCGACAAGAGTGGTGCTGTGGTTGGCATCATCTCCTTCTTGAAGGCTCAGAAGTGGTTACGAAAGGGGCACACTGCTATCTTGGCACTTGTCACTGACACATCAGCGAGAGAAAAGAAGTTGGAGGATATTCCAGTAGTACGCGATTTTCCTCAGGTGTTCCCTAAAGACTTACCTGGCTTACCGCCTCATCGCCAAGTCGAATTTCAGATCGAGCTCACTCCAGGAGCAGCACCCATAGCTCGAGCACCGTATCATTTAGCTCCAACTGAACTAGAAGAACTGTCTAAGCAGCTGCAAGAGCTCTTGGAAAAGGGCTTTATCCGTCCTAGCTCTTCGCCTTGGGGAGCTCCAGTGTTATTCGTGAAAAAGAAAGACGGTACCTTCAGGATGTGCATTGATTACCGGGAACTCAACAAGGTGACGGTGAAGAACCGTTACCCTCTTCCGCGCATAGACGACTTATTCGACCAGTTGCAAGGTTCGTGCTACTACTCCAAGATAGACTTAAGGTCGGGTTACCATCAGCTGAGAGTCCGCGAGGAGGACGTCTCCAAGACAGCATTCAGAACTTGCTACGGTCACTACGAGTTTCTTGTCATGCCATTTGGGTTAACGAACACGCCAGCCGTATTTATGGATCTAATGAACAGAGTATGCAAACCGTATCTTGACAAGTTTTTGATTGTATTCATCGACGACATTCTGATCTACTCCAAGAGTCAGGAGGAACACGAGCAGCACTTACGTCTTTTCTTGGAACTCCATCGAAAGGAACAGTTGTACGCCAAGTTCTCGAAATGTGACTTCTGGCTTCGTGAAGTCCATTTCCTAGGCCACGTGGTAAACAAGGATGGGATTCATGTTGATCCATCCAAGGTAGACTCGATCAGGAACTGGCCTGCACCGCGTACACCAACGGAAATCCGCCAATTCTTGGGTTTGGCGGGGTACTACAGACGGTTTATCAAGGATTTCTCAAAGATTGCACAGCCACTTACACTACTGACACAGAAGGGTGTCACCTACCGTTGGGGTAATACTCAGGAAACTGCTTTTCAGCACTTAAAGGATAGGCTTTGCAGCGCACCTATTCTCTCATTGCCAGAGGGCACAGACGACTTCGTGGTTTACTGTGATGCATCCATTCAGGGTCTTGGATGTGTATTAATGCAGCGCGACAAGGTCATTGCTTACGCTTCGCGCCAACTCAAGGTTCACGAACGGAACTACACGACACACGATTTAGAGCTGGGAGCTGTTGTTTTTGCGCTTAAGATATGGCGACACTACCTGTACGGTACCAAGTGCACTATTTACACCGATCACAGGAGTCTCGAGCATATCTTCAAGCAGAAGGAATTGAACATGCGTCAACGTCGATGGGTTGAGTTACTGAATGATTACGAATGCGCTATCAAGTACCATCCAGGCAAAGCCAATGTTGTGGCTGACGCTCTCAGTCGAAAGGACACTCTACCTAGGCGCGTACGAGCCTTACAGCTTACGATTCAGTCTAGTCTTCCTGCACAGATACGAGATGCTCAGGTAGAAGCATTGAAACCAGAAAACGTAAAGGCTGAAGCCCTACGCGGCTCAAGGCAACGATTAGAACAGAAGGGAAACGGCGCCTACTATGTAACGGGGCGAATTTGGGCCCCACTTTATGGCGGTTTACGAGAGCTTGTGATGGGTGAAGCACACAAGTCTCGCTACTCTATACAGCCAGGTTCGGATAAGATGTACCACGACATCAGAACTACTTATTGGTGGCCTAGCATGAAGGCCCACATTGCCACTTATGTCGGCAAATGCTTGACCTGTGCAAGAGTCAAGGAAGAATATCAGAAACCAGCAGGCTTACTTCAGTAACCAAAGATACCACAGTGGAAATGGGAGGAAATTTCCATGGATTTTGTTACAGGCCTGCCTAGATCTCAGCGTGGGAACGATACTATTTGGCTGATCGTGGATCGACTCACCAAGTCTGCTCACTTCTTGGCAATCAAAGAAACGGACAAGTTTTCCACACTAGCAGACATATACTTGAAGGAAGTAGTCTCAAGGCACGGGGTGCCCACCTCTATTATTTCGGATCGCGATGCACGATTCACTTCAGAACTATGGCAAGCAATGCACAAAGCTTTTGGCTCACAACTAGACATGAGCACAGCATATCACCCTCAGACGGATGAACAGTCTGAACGCACGATTCAAACTCTAGAAGACATGCTTCGGGCATGTGTTATCGATTTCGGCAACGGCTGGGAAAAGCATCTCCCTTTGGTGGAGTTCTCATATAATAACAGTTATCACACTAGCATACAAGCCGCTCCATTCGAGGCATTGTACGGGCGTAAATGCCGGTCACCTCTCTGTTGGGCAGAGGTGGGGGATAGTCAGATCACGGGTCCAGAACTTATAGTGGACACCACGGAAAAGATTGCACAGATAAGACAACGCATGGCGGCAGCACACGACCGTCAGAAAGCCTACGCGGATAAGCGTAGGAAGCCATTGGAATTTCAGGTCGGGGACCGGGTTTTACTTAAAGTCTCACCCTGGAAGGGTGTGGTTCGTTTTGGGAAACGAGACAAGCTCAATCCACGGTATGTCGGACCATTCGAGATTATAGAGAAGATAGGCAAAGTAGCCTACAAACTGAACCTACCAGCTGAACTCGGGGCAGTTCACAACGTTTTTCACGTGTCGAATCTGAAGAAGTGCTTGTCAGATGAGACCCTCATAATTCCCTTGAAAGAGCTCACTATCGACGAACAGTTGCACTTCGTCGAAGAACCTGTAGAAATCACGGACCGGGATGTTAAGGTCCTCAAGCACAAGAGAATCCCTCTTGTCCGAGTTCGTTGGAACTCCAAACGTGGCCCAGAGTACACCTGGGAACGCGAAGACCAGATGACAGAAAAGTATCCCCAGTTATTCGAAACCAATGCAACCACTACTGAGGCTGAAGCTACTACTGCGGAATTTCGGGACGAAATTCCAGATCAACGGGGGGAGGATGTGACACCCCAGGAAAACCAGTGAACTATATAACCTACCTAGCTTCCTCAGTGAGTGCGTACCAAATTTCGGGACGAAATTTCTTTTAAGTTGGGGATAATGTGACAACTCGTTTTTCGAACCAACTTTCGTGTAACGTTACGTGCTTATGTGAACTATACTAATTAAATGAATGCATGATTATGTGATATTTGAATGTGTATATGTGTTACATGAACTGAATCGCACAACACTACACCCAATCGCACAAGCCCACTAGGGGCCGTATTCTTTGTATTCGGACCGAAGGGGGCAGCCCATGATGGGTCGGCCCACTCTCCTTGAGCGTATAACACTTAGGGGGAAAAGGTTTTACCTTTCACAACTTGTAAAGCAATAACACACTCAAACCCTAGTGCCCTCTTTCTCTCCCTCACATACCCGACGGCAAGCACACCCGTGCTATCGGAGATCTTTATTCGGATCACCCTCTCCTACTCTTAATCGGTTAGTATTTCACTATTTATGCTTGGTCACATGTTGTTATGATTTCATGATTCGATATAATGGTATGATGAATAATAATGTTTATGTAATGATGTTCTTGTGAACCGGATTTGTACGATGATGTTAATCGGTTATCATGTCTTGTTTTCGGATTTATTTGCATGATGATTTAGTATCGAATGTTGGTAATCGGCTGTATGTTCATGTATTCGAACCAAGTATGATTTGATAAGTAATTGTTTATACTCGAATGTGAATAGAGTTCATGTAAATTAACGAATAGATTGCCCTGTTTGATCGATGGTATGCTAGATGGATAGTTGAAAATTATGTTGATTGATCTGAATTGTGAAACTGCTAAATCTGTTTGCTAATATTATGGAACTGATTGAGCTGCAAATTATGGAAATCAGGAAGTCTGTTACATGCTTAGTCTCGACACAGGTTGCGAGTCGAGAACTCCTAGTCTCGACTCGAGACCACAACACTCGCACACAAACAGCACAACTCGAGACCAGCGTTTGCGAGTCCCGTTGCGACTCGAGACCGTGTAGTCTCGACTTGACCATGACCACTCGAGACCTCCTTTGCTGCGACTCGAGATCTCTAGTCTCGACTCGAGACCGGCTACGCATGCACACTGTTTGGACCTTGCACTGTTACGAGCCCAACTGTTTGGGCCGGATACTTGGACTGGTTACGTGATTGCTATTGGACTGCTATGAATACTTGTGTATGCCACGATTTTACTTGTGTACATTACGTGTAGAACATACGTGCTATATTCGAATACGAACCTGACGTGTATGATAACCATGCTAGGACGTGGTTGATCACCCTATAGCTTACTTGAACTTTCTGTGTATCTGCCGAGCAAACCAAGGTGAGTTCACACAGCCAAGGCATGGGTTCCCGGGTGGGAATGGGATTAGATGATTTATTGTATATACTCGGATGATAGAACCTAACGACAAGATACGACTAGACTAGTAACACTTATTGAACTGATCTTCGCACACCTGCCAAGGGTTGGCCGCGATATTATGACTGACTTCGCATACCTGCCTTAGGAAGGCCGCGAACTAAATTTACTAATCTTCGCACACCTGCCTGGGGGGCCGCGATACGAATAAACCTAGTCTAGAATACTTGGGAAGAACATCCCCTAATCTTCGCACACCTGCCTGGGAGGCCGCGATGGAAACTGATACGATATATGACATAACGAACGAACATACTACTACTCACACTATACTATTACTGAACTGTTAACTGTGAACTCGCTCAACTAGTTGTTGACTCTCTGCTGCATGCCTTGCAGGACCTTAGGTACTTATGGAGCTTGCACAGGGAGGAGCAGGTCGTTGTGGGCATGGAACGTGAATGTTTATTAAACACTTATGACATTTCATACATTATTATTTATGTTGGATGTTACTTACATGCTTCCGCTACTTAAACAAAGTTTGGTTTGAACATCAATCGTATTGAACTGGGTTTTATGAATTACTTTAACTACTATACACTATGTTTGATATGATTGATGGCTTGATCCTGGTCATGTCACGCCTCCAAGCGGTGGTACTCCGCGGGTGGATTTTGGGGGTGTGACAGATTGGTATCAGAGCCATTGGTTATAGAGAACTTGGTTTTAATATGGGGAAAACGTTTTATTAAAACCAGACTATAACCAGAACAGTGCTCTCAACGATCCACAACGACGCTTCGCTCCACGTGCAAGACTCGACATCCTAGGTAATATGGTTTATGTTTATTGCCTACATGCTAGAACTATATAGAACTTTGCTCGTAGTATGCCTAGATACACATGACCCTATTACATGAGAATACCTATGTGTTTACACTCTTCTGTCATCGCACTTTACGTGAACCTCTCTCTTACCGATGTTATCTTTGATATGAAGATCATGTCTGGAAGAATTAACATGACTCAAGCCCAGTTGACGGCTCTCATTAACGAACAAGTTGCTGTGGCATTTGCAGTCGCACAAGCAGGAGGTATACCCTGTAGTCATAACTCACACTAGGATCTTTAGATCCTACACTCCTAAACCAACTCTTGTGTTTAACTTTGTCCTACTCGTACACAATAGGTCAACATGCACCGCAACCAGTTTGCACTTTCAAGAACTTCATGGACTGTCGTCCAAGTACGTTCAGTGGCACGGAAGGAGCAGTGGGACTACTCCATTGGTTTGAGAAGCTCGAGTCAGTGTTAGAGATGTGTGAATGCCCTGAGGCTCGCAGGGTCAAGTACGCCACTGGTACGTTGGAAGGAATCACGCTAACCTGGTGGAACGCGCAAGTTCAGATTCTAGGGTTGGCAGCTGCTAACGCCACCCCTTAGAACGATTTTAAGGAACTCATCAAACGTGAATACTGCACGCGGGATGACATCCACAAGTCGGAAGATGAGTTTTACCACCTGAAAATGACGGGGTCAGAAATTGAAGCCTACACGAAACGGTCGAACGAACTGGCCATCTTGTGTCCAACCATGGTGGACCCTCCAATCAAGCGTATCGAATTGTACCTCAAGGGTCTAGCCTCAGAGATTCAGAGCCATGTTACATCGGCAAACCTCGACAACATCCAAGACATTCAGCGTCTTGCTCATCGCCTTACGGATCAGGCGGTGGAACAGAACAAGCTGCCCAAACGCATCAGTGCTACCACTACTGCTGTCACTACTTCTGCTACTCCCAGTGACCACAAGAGAAAATGGGAGGGGGATTCCAGCAAGGGATCAGTTTTTGTTCAGTCTCAGGCACAGCAGCGCAAGACAAATGACTACCAGAGTCCGAATCAGCAATCATCAGGCAGTCAGGGACAGGGTGGATATCGGGGAATTCACCCATGGTGTAGTAGGTGCAACAAACACCACAGTGGAAGATGTCGCAGGGAACGTTGTCAAAGATGCCTCAAGATGGGTCATGAAGCTAAAGACTGCAGGAGTGCGCGACCAGCAAATCAGAACCAGCAACTCCCACCGCCAGCTCCACAGAACCAGCAGCAGCAGCCACAGCGTGGAAACCGGGGATGTTTCCAGTGTGGGGCTGAAGGCCACTTCAAACATGATTGCCCTCAATTGAACCAGAACCAGAATCGCAACAACAACAATAACCAGGGCAATGGGAACAACAACAATGGAGGAAATAACAACAACAATGGCAACGAAGCTCGAGGTCGTGCTTTCGTGCTAGGTCAGGGCGACGCAAGGAATGATCCCAATGTGGTTATGGGTAAGTTTCTTCTCGACGATATTTATGTTAATGTTTTATTTGATTCGGGTGCGGATACAAGTTATATATCTGTGAAAGCCAGTAATGTGTTAAAACTTGCACCAAGACCCCTAAACACCAAACATGTAGTAGAATTAGCTAATGGTAAGAGTCTAGAAGCCACGCAAGTAGTCAGGGGTTGTAAGATTGTCTTAGCCGGTCAAGCGTTCTCCATCGACCTTATTCCCATAGTCTTGGGAAGCTTCGATATCGTTATAGGGATGGACTGGTTATCCCAACATCACGCAGAGATCTTGTGCAAAGAGAAGATTGTTCGCATCCCTCGTTCTGGTCAGGAACCTCTCGAAGTTCAAGGCGACAAGAGTGGTGCTGTGGTTGGCATCATCTCCTTCTTGAAGGCTCAGAAGTGGTTACGAAAGGGGCACACTGCTATCTTGGCACTTGTCACTGACACATCAGCGAGAGAAAAGAAGTTGGAGGATATTCCAGTAGTACGCGATTTTCCTCAGGTGTTCCCTAAAGACTTACCTGGCTTACCGCCTCATCGCCAAGTCGAATTTCAGATCGAGCTCACTCCAGGAGCAGCACCCATAGCTCGAGCACCGTATCATTTAGCTCCAACTGAACTGGAAGAACTGTCTAAGCAGCTGCAAGAGCTCTTGGAAAAGGGCTTTATCCGTCCTAGCTCTTCGCCTTGGGGAGCTCCAGTGTTATTCGTGAAAAAGAAAGACGGTACCTTCAGGATGTGCATTGATTACCGGGAACTCAACAAGGTGACGGTGAAGAACCGTTACCCTCTTCCGCGCATAGACGACTTATTCGACCAGTTGCAAGGTTCGTGCTACTACTCCAAGATAGACTTAAGGTCGGGTTACCATCAGCTGAGAGTCCGCGAGGAGGACGTCTCCAAGACAGCATTCAGAACTTGCTACGGTCACTACGAGTTTCTTGTCATGCCATTTGGGTTAACGAACACGCCAGCCGTATTTATGGATCTAATGAACAGAGTATGCAAACCGTATCTTGACAAGTTTTTGATTGTATTCATCGACGACATTCTGATCTACTCCAAGAGTCAGGAGGAACACGAGCAGCACTTACGTCTTATCTTGGAACTCCATCGAAAGGAACAGTTGTACGCCAAGTTCTCGAAATGTGACTTCTGGCTTCGTGAAGTCCATTTCCTAGGCCACGTGGTAAACAAGGATGGGATTCATGTTGATCCATCCAAGGTAGACTCGATCAGGAACTGGCCTGCACCGCGTACACCAACGGAAATCCGCCAATTCTTGGGTTTGGCGGGGTACTACAGACGGTTTATCAAGGATTTCTCAAAGATTGCACAGCCACTTACACTACTGACACAGAAGGGTGTCACCTACCGTTGGGGTAATACTCAGGAAACTGCTTTTCAGCACTTAAAGGATAGGCTTTGCAGCGCACCTATTCTCTCATTGCCAGAGGGCACAGACGACTTCGTGGTTTACTGTGATGCATCCATTCAGGGTCTTGGATGTGTATTAATGCAGCGCGACAAGGTCATTGCTTATGCTTCGCGCCAACTCAAGGTTCACGAACGGAACTACACGACACACGATTTAGAGCTGGGAGCTGTTGTTTTTGCGCTTAAGATATGGCGACACTACCTGTACGGTACCAAGTGCACTATTTACACCGATCACAGGAGTCTCGAGCATATCTTCAAGCAGAAGGAATTGAACATGCGTCAACGTCGATGGGTTGAGTTACTGAATGATTACGAATGCGCTATCAAGTACCATCCAGGCAAAGCCAATGTTGTGGCTGACGCTCTCAGTCGAAAGGACACTCTACCTAGGCGCGTACGAGCCTTACAGCTTACGATTCAGTCTAGTCTTCCTGCACAGATACGAGATGCTCAGGTAGAAGCATTGAAACCAGAAAACGTAAAGGCTGAAGCCCTACGCGGCTCAAGGCAACGATTAGAACAGAAGGGAAACGGCGCCTACTATGTAACGGGGCGAATTTGGGCCCCACTTTATGGCGGTTTACGAGAGCTTGTGATGGGTGAAGCACACAAGTCTCGCTACTCTATACAGCCAGGTTCGGATAAGATGTACCACGACATCAGAACTACTTATTAGTGGCCTAGCATGAAGGCCCACATTGCCACTTATGTCGGCAAATGCTTGACCTGCGCAAGAGTCAAGGAAGAATATCAGAAACCAGCAGGCTTACTTCAGCAACCAAAGATACCACAGTGGAAATGGGAGGAAATTTCCATGGATTTTGTTACAGGCCTGCCTAGATCTCAGCGTGGGAACGATACTATTTGGGTGATCGTGGATCGACTCACCAAGTCTGCTCACTTCTTGGCAATCAAACAAACGGACAAGTTTTCCACACTAGCAGACATATACTTGAAGGAAGTAGTCTCAAGGCACGGGGTGCCCACCTCTATTATTTCGGATCGCGATGCACGATTCACTTCAGAACTATGGCAAGCAATGCACAAAGCTTTTGGCTCACAACTAGACATGAGCACAGCATATCACCCTCAGACGGATGAACAGTCTGAACGCACGATTCAAACTCTAGAAGACATGCTTCGGGCATGTGTTATCGATTTCGGCAACGGCTGGGAAAAGCATCTCCCTTTGGTGGAGTTCTCATATAATAACAGTTATCACACTAGCATACAAGCCGCTCCATTCGAGGCATTGTACGGGCGTAAATGCCGGTCACCTCTCTGTTGGGCAGAGGTGGGGGATAGTCAGATCACGGGTCCAGAACTTATAGTGGACACCACGGAAAAGATTGCACAGATAAGACAACGCATGGCGGCAGCACACGACCGTCAGAAAGCCTACGCGGATAAGCGTAGGAAGCCATTGGAATTTCAGGTCGGGGACCGGGTTTTACTTAAAGTCTCACCCTGGAAGGGTGTGGTTCGTTTTGGGAAACGAGACAAGCTCAATCCACGGTATGTCGGACCATTCGAGATTATAGAGAAGATAGGCAAAGTAGCCTACAGACTGAACCTACCAGCTGAACTCGGGGCAGTTCACAACGTTTTTCACGTGTCGAATCTGAAGAAGTGCTTGTCAGATGAGACCCTCATAATTCCCTTGAAAGAGCTCACTATCGACGAACAGTTGCACTTCGTCGAAGAACCTGTAGAAATCACGGACCGGGATGTTAAGGTCCTCAAGCACAAGAGAATCCCTCTTGTCCGAGTTCGTTGGAACTCCAAACGTGGCCCAGAGTACACCTGGGAACGCGAAGACCAGATGACAGAAAAGTATCCCCAGTTATTCGAAACCAATGCAACCACTACTGAGGCTGAAGCTACTACTGCGGAATTTCGGGACGAAATTCCAGATCAACGGGGGGAGGATGTGACACCCCAGGAAAACCAGTGAACTATATAACCTACCTAGCTTCCTCAGTGAGTGCGTACCAAATTTCGGGACGAAATTTCTTTTAAGTTGGGGATAATGTGACAACTCGTATTTCGAACCAACTTTCGTGTAACGTTACGTGCTTATGTGAACTATACTAATTAAATGAATGCATGATTATGTGATATTTGAATGTGTATATGTGTTACATGAACTGAATCGCACAACACTACACCCAATCGCACAAGCCCACTAGGGGCCGTATTCTTTGTATTCGGACCGAAGGGGGCAGCCCATGATGGGTCGGCCCACTCTCCTTGAGCGTATAACACTTAGGGGGAAAAGGTTTTACCTTTCACAACTTGTAAAGCAATAACACACTCAAACCCTAGTGCCCTCTTTCTCTCCCTCACATACCCGACGGCAAGCACACCCGTGCTATCGGAGATCTTTATTCGGATCACCCTCTCCTACTCTTAATCGGTTAGTATTTCACTATTTATGCTTGGTCACATGTTGTTATGATTTCATGATTCGATATAATGGTATGATGAATAATAATGTTTATGTAATGATGTTCTTGTGAACCGGATTTGTACGATGATGTTAATCGGTTATCATGTCTTGTTTTCGGATTTATTTGCATGATGATTTAGTATCGAATGTTGGTAATCGGCTGTATGTTCATGTATTCGAACCAAGTATGATTTGATAAGTAATTGTTTATACTCGAATGTGAATAGAGTTCATGTAAATTAACGAATAGATTGCCCTGTTTGATCGATGGTATGCTAGATGGATAGTTGAAAATTATGTTGATTGATCTGAATTGTGAAACTGCTAAATCTGTTTGCTAATATTATGGAACTGATTGAGCTGCAAATTATGGAAATCAGGAAGTCTGTTACATGCTTAGTCTCGACACAGGTTGCGAGTTGAGAACTCCTAGTCTCGACTCGAGACCACAACGCTCGCACACAAACAGCACAACTCGAGACCAGCGTTTGCGAGTCCCGTTGCGACTCGAGACCGTGTAGTCTCGACTTGACCATGACCACTCGAGACCTCCTTTGTTGCGACTCGAGATCTCTAGTCTCGACTCGAGACCGGCTACGCATGCACACTGTTTGGACCTTGCACTGTTACGAGCCCAACTGTTTGGGCCGGATACTTGGACTGGTTACGTGATTGCTATTGGACTGCTATGAATACTTGTGTATGCCACGATTTTACTTGTGTACATTACGTGTAGAACATACGTGCTATATTCGAATACGAACCTGACGTGTATGATAACCATGCTAGGACGTGGTTGATCACCCTATAGCTTACTTGAACTTTCTGTGTATCTGCCGAGCAAACCAAGGTGAGTTCACACAGCCAAGGCATGGGTTCCGGGGTGGGAATGGGATTAGATGATTTATTGTATATACTCAGATGATAGAACCTAACGACAAGATACGACTAGACTAGTAACACTTATTGAACTGATCTTCGCACACCTGCCAAGGGTTGGCCGCGATATTATGACTGACTTCGCATACCTGCCTTAGGAAGGCCGCGAACTAAATTTACTAATCTTCGCACACCTGCCTGGGGGGCCGCGATACGAATAAACCTAGTCTAGAATACTTGGGAAGAACATCCCCTAATCTTCGCACACCTGCCTGGGAGGCCGCGATGGAAACTGATACGATATATGACATAACGAACGAACATACTACTACTCACACTATACTATTACTGAACTGTTAACTGTGAACTCGCTCAACTAGTTGTTGACTCTCTGCTGCATGCCTTGCAGGACCTTAGGTACTTATGGAGCTTGCACAGGGAGGAGCAGGTCGTTGTGGGCATGGAACGTGAATGTTTATTAAACACTTATGACATTTCATACATTATTATTTATGTTGGATGTTACTTACATGCTTCCGCTACTTAAACAAAGTTTGGTTTGAACATCAATCGTATTGAACTGGGTTTTATGAATTACTTTAACTACTATACACTATGTTTGATATGATTGATGGCTTGATCCTGGTCATGTCACGCCTCCAAGCAGTGGTACTCCGCGGGTGGATTTTGGGGGTGTGACAGGGATCCTCAAAGCCTGGAGGTTGACAAACATAAACCTCCTCTTGAATCTTACCACAGAGAAATGCACATTTTATATCCATTTGATTCACCTTGATGTTGTGGTTGACAGCAAAGGCCTGAAATAATCTGATAGCTTCAAGTCTTGCTACAGGGGCAAATGTTTCATCATAATCAATGCCCTCTTCTTGTCTGAACCCTTGAACCACAAGCCCGACTTTATTCTTGACAACAATGCCCCTTTCATCAGTTTTGTTTTTGAAGACCCATTTTGTGCAATAGGACTTACACCCTCTAGCAGTGGTACAAGCTCCCATACTTGTTGTCTTTTGAACTGTTGGAGCTCCTCTTGCATGGCTTCTACCCAGCTATTGTCTTTCAGTGCCTCTTGGTACTTGACTGGCTGATGGAGAGATAGAAAACCAGCAAAAAGACAAATGTTTTGGGATTGACTTCTTGTGAGCACCCCTTCATTGATGTTGCCAATAATTTGGTCTGGTGGATGAGATTTCAAGAAGATTAACTCTCCTTGGTATGGAATAATGGCATTAAGTGGTGAGGGCTGCAGATGTGATTCATCTGAGCTAGCCACTGCTGGTGACTTTGATGATCCAGCAGTGGCTTCAAAAGGTGGTGGAATAGGAGGTAATGGTGAGGACACATGCTGACTTTGATCCACTGTTTGAGGACTTTTGTCAGCAGTGTTTGATAATGTGGAAGCAGGGGTTAAAGGGCTACTTTGGTCAACAACTGTTGAGGTAGCTGTGGTTGAGCTTTGACAACTGTTTTGAACACCTGCTGCTCTTCCCATTGTGGCAGACTTTTGTTGAGGAATGATGATCTCATACCCATAGTCTGGTGATGAATTCTCTGATGGACCTGCACTGTTAGTCTTGACAGCAGTATTTTCAAAAGTAAATTTATCAAGATCAAACAATTTTGCAGGATTTGCTGGGATTTTCAGTGATGAAAGTTCATTGAACTTTACATTCAAAGTCTCTTCCACTGTTTTGGTCCTTGTTTTAAACACTTTGTAGGCCTTAGCAGTGGTTGAGTATCCCAGATGATAACCACAATCAATTTTGGCTGCAAACTTAGAGATAGAATCTTTTAAGTTTAAAATGAAGCATGTGCAACCAAAAACTTTGAAATATGAAATTAATGGCTTTATTTTATACAGCAGTTCATAGGCAGTCTTTTGATGCCTGGGGTTGATTAAAACTCTGTTTTGGACATAGCAAGCAGTGTTTACTGCCTCTGCCCAAAAAGTTAATGGCAAACCTGAATCTGCAAGCATGGTTCTGGCAGCCTCAATCAAAGTTCTGTTCTTTCTTTCAACAACCCCATTTTGTTCTGGTGTCCTTGGAATGTTGTATTGCCTTAGAATTCCTTTTGACACACAGAAATCATCCAACTCCTTGTTCCTAAACTCTGTGCCATTGTCACTTCTGAAGATTTTTACTGGAAGGTCAAACTGCTTTTCAACCTGTTTCACAATGTCTTGCAGAATGCCTGCAGTCTCATCTTTTGAGTGTAAAAAGTAAGTCCATGTAAACCTAGAAAAGTCATCAACAATAACCAAACAATATCTCTTTTTCTTAAGACTCACGACTTTAACTGGGCCAAACAAATCCAAATGAAGCATTTGCAAACATTTGGTTGTTTTGGACTCATCAATGGATTTGTAGGAGCTTTTATGTTGTTTTCCTTTTAGGCAGGAAACACAATGCTCAGGACAGGTGAACAGTTTTTGAGGTAAACCTCTTACTAACCCCTGTTTTGAAATGGCAGTGATTGTCTTAAGATTTGTGTGCCCCAATCTTCTGTGCCATAGTTCTGTCTCTTTGTTTGATGCAGCTGAGAACAGGCAGGCATCAGTTCTGGGGCACTCTTTTGACATATCAACAACATAAACATTGCCACTTCTTTGAGCAACAAGTTTAGTTTTACCATTTTTTATTATTGCTTCAATTTTATCAACCATTTCTGGTCCAACAATCCTACAACAATCCTTTGTGAAGAATGAGCCATACCCCTTATCACTCATTTGTGACACACTCAGGAGGTTAAATTTTAGATTGTCTATAAGATTAACATTTTCAAATTTTACATTTCCAGATTTTACTGTACCAGAACCCAGAACTTTCCCTTTACTATTATTGCCAAATGATATATCACCCCCTCCATGAATTTTGAAATCTTGAAGAAGGGCTTTACATCCTGTCATGTGCCTGGAGCCTCCACTATCTACATACCAAAGACTATCTAAGCATGCAGAAGCTCCCTACACATGAAGTAACAGGATTAGTTCATTAAGGTCTCCAAAGCCAATAAGGCTTTGGATGGGGTCTCAACAGTGTCTAGGATGGTTGCAGATGCATGGACAGTGGTTAGCTCAGGGGTTTAAACATTTTTGGGAAAGTTTTTCTCTAACCACTGTTGGGGGTTTTGACCAATCACCTGTTGGTAACCAAAAGGATGCATGTTCACTCTTAGTTTAGAGGGCTTTTGTAAGCCTCATAAACATGTGGGATCCTTTGGTATGATGGTTGTCCCTTACCTCTCCTGAATTAATTGGCAGGGGGTGCATCAGTCACTTGAACATCTCTTTGGACAGATGTTTGGTTCAGCTGTTTTGTGACAGTTGTTTGGACTGGCACAAACAGTGGTTGTTTCTTGGTGAATTTGACAGATGATGCTGATGAACTTAAGAATGTTTTTGCAGTGTACTCATTCTTTTTCTCATCAAAGTTTTTGAGATACACACATTCTTTAGTTTTGTGGTTATTCTTACCACAGATGGTGCAGCTTTCAGCAGGTACAATGACACTTGTTTTGTTTAGATCATATGCTTTTGAACCACTGTTGGGATATCTTTGATAGGAATGACCTTTGCTTTTGGAGCTGTCACACCATCAATGGTTGTAAAATCCATGGGCTTGAAATTTTCAAGAATGTCACACTCATCAGACCATGTGGGTTTGAATTGGTATTTCTCAATTTCCTCAAAAGTCGAGGACCCCACAGATGGTCTTTCCAGAGTGATTTTGTTAAAAAGTTTGTCAGTAATTTTAACTTCTTGGCCATTCTTGTTGGTTGGTTTTACTTCAGTTGAACCAGCTTGTTTGATAGCATTGTTTTCAAGTTCATCATATTTTCTAAATCCTATTCCAAACTTGACATTGCTTTCAAGCTGTTTCTCAAGCATGACTTCATAACCTTTGCAAGATTCCACCCATCTTTCACAAGTGATTTGGGTGGACTCCAACTCCTTTTTACAAACTTGGTATTTTTCTACCATAGTTTGGAGTTGAGTCTTGGTTATGCTTTGTTCTTCTTTTAGACTACTGATTTCTTTGTCTTTTTCAGCCAATTTGTTTTTAAGTTGTTTCAGTGACTTTTCAAACTTGACTTCATCAGATAAGATTTTATCCCTAAGGTTTTCATTTACCTCTTTAATGTTAGCAAATGCAATAATACATTTGTCTGAACACAATTTTTCAAGAACTTGAGGTGATACCTTAGCAGCAGCCATCATGGCACAATTACATTGATGATCACCTTCTTCATCAGCTCTAACTTCTTCCTCACCTGCTTTCTTCTCTTCCTCTTTCTCTTTGTCTTCTTTGGACCAGGGGTCAGACAGTGGTTCAATCAGGGTTTCTGAATTTTCTCCCAGCAGTAGTTCACCAGCAACTGCAGTAACCACTGCTTCAGCAACTTCATCCACTGTTTCAGCACTTAGCTGTTCACCTTCAGTTTTTACCCCATATTGACTCTAATGCCATCAAACAAAATTCATCATTAAAAGTCTCATTAGAAGCATAGAGTGCAAAATTTTCATCACCAATCTCATCAGGCATGATGCTCCAGTCAACAAAGCCTTGGGTGAGCTAGGATGAGTAATTATTGGACCAGTGGTTTTACTCCTGCATTCCCTAGCAAAATGACCTAGCCTATTGCACTTGTAGCACTTAATTTTTGACTTATCCAACCCCACTTTTAAATTCCCATGTAGCCCTGGGAATTTTCTCCCTGTTCTTTTGTAGAATTTGCTTGTTCTAACACTAAGCAAAGCTAATTGATGCAAAATGTCCATCTCTTCTAAGTCAGTGGGATCAAAGTGTTGCAAATCATTGAGTTTAAAACACAAATTATCTGACATCTGGTTTTCACAATTTGCAGTGAAAGCATAATTTGCAGAGTGAGAATCAGCGTTGTTAAAATTTCTACCAGCAGTTATGTCAATAAAATGATCATAACTCTGATCCTTACTACTGCTACCATATTCTTCCTAACCAAACAGAGCTGTGCTGCCAAATGAATAATCATCAGCAACTTTGCCAATTTCTTGCAACTTCTTTTTCTGGTTTAACTCCCTTTCATAGGTCAGGAGTCTTCCATGAAGTTGGGTCAGGGTCAGATTTTTGAACTCAGCTGAATTTCTAGTCACAAAAGCAATTGTATCCCACTTTTCAGGTAGTGATCTAAGGAACCTGCTATTTTGTGTTGAGTTAGGAAATGTAACTTTAACAAGCCTTAGTTCACTAATGAGACAACTAAATCATTCAAACTGTTGGGTCAATGATTCACCCTTGATGTGACAAAAGGTTTCATACTGCTGATTCAGAATTTCCCTGTTATTTTCGATAACCTCTTTCGTCCCCCCAAATTGTTCCTTCAATGCATCCCATAGCTCTTTGGCACTGTTACAATGTAACAGCCCAGCATAGATTTCGTTGAGTAATGCAGATGCAATGATGCTAAATGCGTTGGCATCGAGTTCGAACTTTTGAAAATCGTTTTCAGTATAATTTTCAGATGGTTTAGGTACGAACTTCTTTGCATCCTCAACACTTGGCACCATGGGAACATGTGGACCAAAAACAACAGATCTCCAACATCCAATATTCCGTTGAGCAAGGATGTGACCCATCCTTCTCTCCCAGATGTTATATTCATTACGTTTAAGCATGGGTGGTTTAAACAAAGAGCCAATGTTATTTTTATCATCTTGTGATTGCGACGTCATCCTGGTTGTTTTACAGGCACTGATTAATCAACTTTGATGGTGATTAAACCTTACTCTGTTTTTCAACAAAACGAACAAACTATCAGTATCAACGATTACGAGCTGAACTATTTATGTCAAAATGATTGTTAAATCAAATTTGACTGTCCGAGCTCTGATACCAATTGTTAGGATCTGAGTTTGGATTGATTGTGATTTATGTTTGAATTAAGATGAACAATGAAAGAGTAGTGCAGCGGAATTTAGATGGAAACAAACTTTTCACAATCAAACAGGATAATTGCTTTCAACGTACATTTCAACAAAGAACCGAATGCTTAAATTTATTTTAAACACTGATTACAATTGCATGTATGCTACAAACTCCCCCTCAGCCTGAGCTCAGTGATTTGTTCGTACAGGAAGAAGATGGTGAAGAGCTAATAGAACAGTACAGAGCATTGTTCTATTTATACTCACGGACAAACCACTAAGCATCTTTGCTGACGTCACCATGAAAGTGACATCTAATCTCCTAACAAACTCTAACATCTGACCTATACAAACTCTGCTATGCTAACAACTGTTATTACAATACAATTCATAAAGTAAACTAAACTACTACTGCATCCTTCCACTGATGTGAACCCAGCAACACTTTACATATCCAGCAGAGCTTGACTCATAGCAGTAGATTGAACAGCAGAGCTTTAGTCTTCCATCAGTAGATTGGGCAGCAGTTGTTGGTCAGCAATTTGTAAAGATTAGTAGATTGGAGGTCAACAAATGTTGAAACCACTTTCAAGGGGAGAGATTTGAAGCATCACATCTGCTTATTCTGGATCCACTGCCCTGATCCAGTTTTGGCTTTAATTATCTGTTTCTCTGATAGGGTTCAATCCCAACACGTGCCTAGGAGACACGGGGTCATGTGGGGCCTCTGATGACACTTGCAATTAATGAAGGAAGAGAAAAGGCTGGCCACGGAGCGTGCCCGTTGGAAACGGGGCGTGGCCAGAGCTCTGTACTAGCTATAAATAGGGGTGCTTGGTTTACTTGAAAGACATCCCTTAGCAAACCACTACTCTCCCACTTTCACCACTCCGCCACCACTACAACACCAACACCCACCACCATCATCCATCATCCATCTTTAGAGTGTGTAGTAGTCTCGGGATCCAAGATTGATTGTAAGGGTTCTTGCCAATCAAAGGCCATGTTTGGTTAAGCCTCTTACATCACTTGGAGAAGACAAGTCTTTATTGTATTACTTTTGATTTTTAATCTTTCGGCACTTTTTATTTGGGTTTGTATTAATGACTTTAATAACTAGTTTCTTATGTTGAAGGTGAATTTTCTTTATCATTTTTCCGTGGTGTCTTGAGGTTACTTTGCTGTCTGTATAAAGTAAAAGATTACATCATTCGTGTCTTTACGGTCTATATAAAGGCACGTTGACTACCTGGTCGAGGGTTAAGGGAATGGTTTGGTAAAGTTCTTGCTTCGTTCAGTGTATAGATCCTGCGAGGACCTAGTTTAAGCTTACTAGGACCTCCTTTAATACCCACTGGTATTGGATGGTGGGGGTGCGAATAGCTTGAATCCCTCATATGTAAACTACTATTAATACTTTAAACCGGCTTCTTGGGATTGTATCCTTGCTGACTCAAACCACTTAGCCGAGGGTAACGTCACCTTCAAAAGAGGGGCCTACCACTTTTTGCATTAATAACTTACTTAATTATCTTTCAATATTCCGACCCTTTTAGGATTGTATCCCTGCAGACTCAAAGCACTGGGTTGAGGGTACTATAACTAAGATAATCTCTTAAAAAGTCCGAAAGTGCGAAATCATCAAAGGATACATTAAAGACGAGTTAGATCCAAGTGATTCTATCTTGTCTATCTATTTTTATTTTATTTATCTTTTCATGTTTCAAAACTTTTCTCAAATATTTAGATTGATTAGACGTTGAGGATAAACCGGTACTAAAAGCTCTTGTGTCCTTGGACGACCTCGATATCTTACCAACACTATACTACGCTCATGATGGGTGCACTTGCCCAAGTATGTGTTTAGTGTTAGTATAATATCGTGTTTTAAAAATCATAAAATCATATCGCACCGAACGCACAATTAGCTTCATCACGTTAACACATGATCAAACCTCGAACAAACTCGACGAAACCCGGTCTCACACTTCGCTCAGAATTGTATCATGTCTTTAACTTTTCTGCACTACCGAGATTAAACCTCATTTAATCTAAAGATTGTAAATACGAACTTGTTTCACTGTCGCACAACGAGCTTTTAGAAATTTACAAAGAAAATAAGATATTTTGAATTTTTACTCCCCCTATTTCTTTGTAAATTTTCAAAGTCCAAGCCACGTCAACTTCGTTCTCCTCGAATGCCCGATAGAAGTCCCAAATTTTCCCAAAAACTCTAGTATGAACCAAATCCGAACACCGAGGAACTAGTAACCGAATTTAACTCAAAAGTTCCAAGTATAACTGTGAGGACCGTGAGTTCGGGTCTTCAAATGCTCCGACCGGATCTTAACACCTACTAACGTGTGTAGAATCCATGATAGTAGTAGAGAGAATAACACAAAAGATATCGTTAAGCACCTTTCTCATTGATATTAGAACGATTACAGAACCTGGAAAAATTTTGACAGGGCTTCGCCTAGGTTGCACAAAGTTCCTGCTAAACTAAGACCCAAGCTCCTCTATTTATAGAGGTAGCCTATCCGGATGAAACCACCTATAGCCCATCCGTCCGGATGGGGTCTGTTCATCCGTCCGGATGGATTCATACAAAATACAAAACCTATGTTTCATCCCGGATGTCATACAAAACATATAATAAACATTACAAAGACACTAAACAAGATAAACAAAGACTCAATGTAGATGAAAGCTACAGACATAGTGCATTCACAATAACACTTAAATTCGTAATTTAATAAATAAATTCGGAATTTTTTTACCATGTCCGAACTTAACCTTGTCCGAACTTAGCAATTTATTCTGAATTTAATTCAACAAATTCGTATTTTTTTACCCCTATTCCAAATTTGGCCATTAGTAGTCCGAATTTGGCCATTTATAATCCGAATTTAACATGTGTTATTCTGTTGGTGCAGTTGTCTGTCGACTACATCTTCGTTCGAGTCGTAGAATACGATTGATTGTATAATGAACGGAAAACGAGAAAATATGTAATAGATAGGTCCGCTCATAGGTCCAATTAGGTTAGGTTCGCTCGAGCGGACATATGAGTGGTCCGCTCGAACAGCATTGATCAGGTTCGCTCGAACGACAAGATGTTGGGTCCGCTCGAACGACATGGTACATGGTCCGCTCGTATGACATGTATTAGGTTCGCTCGAGTGATATGTATTAGTGGTCCGCTTTTGTGGACTTGTATGGTCCGCTCTTATGGTCATGTGACACATAAGCGGACCCAATTGTCTATATATAGGGGATGTATGAGCGGATCTAGTAAGGGAGTTGATGATTTCCACGCCGAAGCTCTGCCGGTGTGAGATTTGAGCTGTAAAAGATTGTCATATCAATAAACAAGTAGTTAAAGTGATTTGCGTGCTATTTCTACCTTAGTTTCTTGTAATTCCGCACCTGAAACCAAGGAGAAAGCCTCTGAACGACTCGTTTAGGTCAGAATACGATCCTACAATTGGTATCAGAGCTCAGGAGGAGGTTCTCTGCAGAAAATAGCCGGATTTTGTCACTTTTTCTTACTTCTACACCTTCTTTTGTTGATTCGAGAAGATTTTACGGTTAAAATTGGTCCAAATTTTCACAGATTGTGCGCAATTGTATCGAGACAAACCCTGGAAAGTTTGGTGTTGAAATTCGAAAGAAAAATGGGTCAAACCAGGAGATCCGCTTATTCAGTCGGATAGAGATCCGCTCGTCCAGTTCGCTCATTCGGACGGTCCACTCCAAGGTCAGATCGTTCGGTTCGCTTATTTGGTCGAATTGTGGTTCGCTTATCCGGTCGAAAGAACAGATTCGCTTATTTGTCTGATCGGTTCGCTCCAAGTACTTCTCTGGTCCGCTTATCCGTCCGGTCCACTTAAGATCAACTCGTCTGATCCGCTTATCTGTCCGGTCTGCTCCAAATCAGCTTGTTCGGTCCGCATATACGACCAATTCGCTCTTTTGACCCGTCTGGTCCGCTTTTGTGTTCGATTGACTATTTGGTCCGCTTTTCTGTCATCCTGGTTCGCTTATCAGTCAACAAACACGTGTCGGGTTTTTTGTGAAAAATAGCAATGGTGTTTGATGAACAGGAGAACTATTATCTTGAAAGATTTAATGAATGGCATCACGGATTTCTAGATGAGGGTTATAGAAAAGTGAGCAAAGATGGATGGGCAAAAAGGTTTAAATATTTTGTGTGTCTGAAAGACGAAACGTTGGAAGATCTTAAAGACCGATATACTGTCTTACTGAATTATTTGAAAGATCATGAGATATATCCGTCAAATGCTGAGAAATTAGAGAAGTTTGCAGATGCATTACCGATTGAATGGGGTGAATGTTTGAAAAATTTAAGGGAGGACTCAAGTTTTTCAAAACTACCTCTAAATCAATTCATCAGCAAACTTAAAGCTCATGAACTTGAAACCAGAAAGAAAAAGAAAGAAATGATCAAGATTTTGGAGAATAATGTGCTAGATCTGAGTTCAGATGTGATTGAAGAAATGCACAAAAGGGTTGCTAAATGTGTCAGGGAAAAATATGTGCTGAAATATGATTTCAAACGAGGTTGTTATATTGATAATAATGGAAATCCTTTTGATTTCGTTAAAATCTTTTGTGCAGGTACATTCATAGCAAAGGAAGAAGAAGCTCCAAAAGCTGAAGAATCGGTGAAGAATGAAACAATGTGCTCAAAATGCGATAACGTCAAGACTAATAATGACAAACTCGTGAAAGACATGGGAAGTTTGGCATCTGAAGTCAAAAAGTTGAAAGACGAGAAGCACACTGCTGAAAACCAGATTCTTTGGTTACATGAAAAGTGTGAGAACCTAAAAGCAGAAAATGACAAACTGTTAAATGATTTTAACAGTTTAACATTGAAAAATCAAGAATTTGAAGAGCAAATGAAAATTCTTGAAGATGGGAGAAATGTGTTCAGTAAAAACAACATTGAAAAATAGAAAATGATAAATTCCCATCTTCAGAAAATTATCGAACTTGAAAAAGAAGGTGAATGTGCTCAAATGAAAATCAAAAAGTTGGAAAAAGAGCTTGAAAGCAAACAGAAATCATCAGAAGATGAAGATTTCTGGATCAAGTTGGAAAACAAGAATTTGAAAGCGAATGAATCAAAATTTCAAGAACAGATAAAAGTTCTGGAGAATAAAACATCTGTTCTTGAAAATTTGAAGATTGAGAATGAAAATTCTATCAAGTCTCATCTTGAGAGAATATCTCAGCTTGAGAAAAAAGCTGAGAATTCCAAGATCAAGATAGATGAACTTGAGAATATATTGATCAGTTTTGTGACTAAATCTGATAAGTTGAATATTCCTTGTCCAAAACCAATCAATTCAATTCCAATAAATGACAATGTCACAAACTTTGACAATGTCAAAGATGAAGATTGTAATGTGAAATCTGATGATGAAAATGATAAAATTGAAAAACAAAAATTGTTTTTGAAATTAAAAGAAAAGTTTCAGAAAACTGTTCTGCAGTCAACTGAAAAAGGTGAATGCTCTAAGCAAAAACCTTTGAAGAAGAAAGTGGAACAGAAACAAAAAGATAATAAAAGCTCATCAGATCGATCATCCAATCGAAATGAAAAATTACAAAAAGTCAAAATTGAAAATTCAAAAATTGTTGGTAATAAGTGGTGCAGGTCAGACCACAGTGCTCAAAAGTCAAATCCAGCTAAGAAGAGGAGAAACGACTATCACAAGGCCAAACAGTGTTATGACTTGAATGTTTGGTACGAAGGTGATAACTGGTACGATAACAGGATGTGTTACAGATGCGGTTATCAAGGACACATTGCTGTTAACTACCAGAGTCAGTATTATGAGACCAGAAGATGCTATCATTGTCATATCAGAGGTCACATTGCCAAAGATTGCCCAAGGAGATCGAATGACAGATTGAGGGTTAATTCTCAGAAAATGGCAAAGAAGATAATAGTTAAGGTTAAGCCCCATGAACAGAAGGTTCTAAAACCTAAAGTTCAAGATCAGACAAGTCAAGAAAAGAAAGTTAAACTTTCACAGGGGCAGAAAGACAGACTGAGGAAAAAGAGGAAGAAGGCGAGAGTATCTCGAGAAGATTTTGTCCTCGGGTTCATCCGTTGGAAAGAATAAGAGGTCTGATGAATCAGCTTCCTCGGCTGCAAAGTCAAGCAAGATGAGTTCATCAGATACAAATCTGAGGACAAAAGAGGAAAAGAGGAAGAAGAAAATGGTCGGCGATGAATCTGACAGGTCAAAGTCAGACAAGCCACCTGCGGGCAATGATTCTGGTTCGTCAAAACCAGAGGAGCCATTGGTTGAGGTAAAAAAGGAGAATTCTGGTTTAACAATAGATGATGCAAATTTTCCACCATTGTTGAACAAGAATTCGAAATCACCCATGGACCGTCAGGCTTGGGTGAATCTGTTCAAATAGAAAAACCTGACTTGCCGGAGCTCCCAGGTTGGTAAGCGTGGAGCATGAATCGGCATCTTTCTAAAATTCGTATTCGGTAACGTCATTCATTCAAAAGGTAAAAGGTTTGTTTGTGATTTATTCAAGTGTTACAAGTGGTTAATCAAGGTCATTAAATTGAACTTGAGTTAACTACATGATTTGATCCCCAGAATCTACAAATGATTGGTAAACAAACTAAGTTTTCCGGAAAAACCATTTTGATTAAAACAAACTTAAGTGTTTTGAGATCACAATGGGAAAATAGTTTGTTGTGAGGGGGAGTTCTGATTGTTTACGCCATGTGGATGGAGAATTGATGTGATTTTCATCAAGTTGTCAACTTTGTACAGTTTGTTTCAAATTTTCCCAAAAAATCAAAATTGAAACATATTTTGATTCAGGGGGAGAAAAATTTTAAAAAATCAGAAAATTTGAAAAAGACAAAAACATGATAAAACTGAAAAATGAGTTTTGTTGTGAAAAAAGAGGAAATGATAGTAAATCAGTTGGACTATCACAGCATGCTAAAGAAATGTAATGTCAAATGTGATAAATGGTCTCACTGGTGATGTGACGATAGGTTTTCATACATTTAGTAGATTTATTCGGGATATAAATCTAAAATTTCAAACTTGTGAAATTCATGGGGAACACTACTTGGATATATAGGTAACCCCTGAAATCTCGTTTGAAAGGTCTCATATTCTGATATACTAGGTGTTAATACTCTATGATGTCTGGGGTATTATTCCGGGACTTCTGCTGAACGGTAGTTCTGACCTAGTCCTTGGCTAATACTTTATCCAAAATGCTTGAAACATAGCATAAAGCCCTCAGTTGATTAGACAATAAAATTGATAATCATCTGTTGTAGCTGAAAAGATCCTCTAAAGGGGACACACTGCTAAGTCGAAGCTGATATCTCTCTGCTGAACGGAAGTTCTGACCTGAGATCCCTCAGTTCTCGCATTTTTCCCATAATTTATGTACAGATATCATTGTAGTATTCATACCTGTAAGACTGAATATTGGGATTCTGGATACGGGAGTATATTCAAGAGGTGGGACACATGAATTGAACTAAGTTCATAAAACACTTAAATAGTATCCTGAATAGATTGAAAATTGTAAGAAAATTTAAGAGGACAACTATATCGTCAATCTACGTGAATCGTTTAAAACTTAAAACGATTAGAAGCTTAACGGTGCTTGTAATGTGTCTCAAAACTGATATGATCCTCTTGCACAAACTCACAAAAACATGTTTGTTTTGTATTTTAATTTCTGTCTTTGCATTTACGTTTCATATTTTGAAAAATCCAAAAAGATTTTCGACAACTGAGTGTGAAGAGCTGATTTTCAACATTTCAAGTGCGAAACATGTTGAACTTGTGGTTTGGGAGAGAATGAGTGAAAATGTGAAGATTAAAACGTCAAAATGAATGTAAACCTACATATTGATCTTCATAGTCTTTAAAATGTTAAATCTGAAACTATTTCTTATGAAGTGTTTGAGATTTGTACAGATGATGAGCTGAACAGAGAAAAGCCAGGAGATGATTTCAACGGTGGTAATAAATCCCAGACGACAATCCTAGCAGGATGATAGGGGGAGTCTGATGAAAGTTATAGCCAAAGAAAGATCCAGGCAGAATTCCTGAAGAAGACCGAGCAATATCCGAGAATGTCATGTTGAAGACTCTCACTGAAGATTCCGTCAATATTCAAGGGGGAGTCTGTTGGTGCAGTTGTCTGTCGACTACATCTTCGTTCGAGTCTTAGAATACGACTGATTGTATAATGAACGGAAAACGAGAAAATATGTAATAGATAGGTCCGCTCATAGGTTCAATTAGGTGAGGTTCGCTCGAGCGGACATATGAGTGGTCCGCTCGAACAGCATTGATCAGGTTCGCTCGAACGACAAGATGTTGGGTCCGCTCGAACGACAGGGTACATGGTCCGCTCGTATGACATGTATTAGGTTCGCTCGAGTGACATGTATTAGTGGTCCGCTTTTGTGGACTTGTATGGTCCGCTCTTATGGTCATGTGACACATAAGCGGACCCAATTGTCTATATATAGGGGATGTATGAGCGGATCTAGTAAGGGAGTTGATGATTTCCACGCCGAAACTCTGCCGGTGTGAGATTTGAGCTGTAAAAGATTGTCATATCAATAAACAAGTAGTTAAAGTGATTTGCGTGCTATTTCTACCTTAGTTTCTTGTAATTCCACACCTGAAACCAAGGAGAAAGCCTCTGAACGACTCGTTTAGGTCAGAATACGATCCTACATATTCGTTTTACCATACGAACTCAGAAAATATATACCCCTAAAGACCTTCCAAGTTTAACACATAAACTTGGAGTAAATACCCATGTTTTGACAAACTCGGAGTAAATATCCACGACTTGGACAAATTTGGGATTTCAAAAAAATGTAGAACACAAATTCGGAACCTTGTATTTTCCAACAAATTCGGACAGAGAGAACATATGAGCAAATTCGGACAGAATAATCCCTCAAATTCGGACCTCACAAATTTGGCCAAGAGTAAACTCGGACAAATTTGGAGTGTCTTAAATTCGTAAACTCTTCCGGATTATCTACCAATACGTAACGTCAAATAAAGGTCACAGATAAACATTGAAGATACAAATTCAGAAGGCATAAATTCGGACCTCTAACAAAATTCATAAACTCGGGATTGGTAATTTCAGATCAAACCTCAGATCTGCAGCAACTTGGAAAACAAGAAACCATCTGAGTCGACTAACAACTTCAATTTCATCAAGTTTTTGTAGAAACTTCACGTCTTCATGATGTTTGGCGGAAACAAACATCAAATCAAGAGCAATGGTGATTCAGAAGGCGGCTAGACCATTCCGAATCGATAACCATGCTCTGATGCCACCTGAAAATCCTCAAGACCCACTGGATCGATGACGAACATCAACATTGCACTTGATTCATAATGTGAAACAACAAAAACAAGATAGATGGAGAATAAGATGTAACAGAAACTCATTCATTCATAACAATCAACACAGACTTACATTACCGAACATGTATACATCTTCTACAAGCTGGTTTAGATCACTAAGATCTAAACCTAGCTTTCTCTAACTAACACATAGTTTCCCTATCTAGAATGTGCACATACATTTGATGGATTACAAGAGTTTGTGAGAGTTACCCTAATCTAGCCTATCAACACATATATATAGACTAGGGACCAAACCCGGACAAAACATATTGTCTGGGAAATAACAAACTCGGACTTACAAACATCCTAACAAACTCAGACTACTCTAAGTCCTGATAACTCTATCCGAATATAAACATAGGTTCGGACAAACTAAACAATATTCCAAACATGAAAAACTCAAACATGAAACATAATAGAACATTTGAATTTACAAGTAAATTCGGACTCCTCTCTTGCTTCATCATCTTTGACTTCTTTTGACTTAGACCTTTGACTTTTTTGACCAGAATTGATAAAGTACAGTTACCCGGCAAGAGCTGCACTTACACAAGGAGCCTATTATATCTACATGAGGAAATATCCTTTATTGTTTCTTAGACTTGAGTGGGGACTTGGAAATGTGGCTCTATGCAACATATGAACGACACGTCAGCACGCGTAAGAAAAATGGCATGGTGCAAAAACGGGAGGAGTGGAACGGGGCGTAAAAGAGAGGCGTTATTCGTTACGTGACACCCAATTTTTATTATTAATTTATTATTTAAAATTATATAAAATCTATTTAATTTAAAAAAACATTAACAATAATTAAAAAATAGCATTAATAATAAAACATTATAAAATTTAAAAACTACATAACTAAAAAAACAAACCTAAAAAACACATGAAAAAAAACTAAAAAAAAGATTACATAATTAAAATAAATCGTTAAACCTAAACTTAATTAGATAAAAAAAATCTAATTATCGGTCACGCTGAACATGTTGAAAGTCATGGTTGTAGGCGTGCCTGTGTTTGATGAGGGCGACTTGTATGATGTCGTCTTCCACAAGGTCACCAACCCCATTTTCCACTGCGTTGTGCACCATATCAAATCTTTCATTATCCAAACGGATAGTACTAAAACGAGAAGAAAGTGCATCCACAGTTTGGGTGTGTCACCCCTACGAATGCAAAATTGTTGGAAAATTCTCCCCAAAAAAGACCACTCAAGCGATTACGAGGTGTATAGTGGGTTAGCGCTTCGACCCACGATTCAAACAACGCGATGTCTTCTTCTTCAGTCCATGGAATCCTTGTCATTTTGTTGGGTGAAGTAAAATTGTAAAAATTGAGAGGAAATTAGATAAGATGATGAGAGAGTTTGTAAACTAAATGGATGTTTTTTATATAGGAGATGTATAAGCTATTTTTATAAGTAATTTTTTATTTTAAAACTTTACCGTTGGCACACAATGGCTATTTTTCTTACGCGTGCTGACGTGTCGTTCATATAAGTAATTTTTTATTTTAAAACTTTACCGTTGGCACACAATGATGAGAGAGTTTGTAAACTAAATGGATGTTTTTTATATAAGAGATGTATAAGCTATTTTTATAAGTAATTTTTTATTTTAAAACTTTACCGTTGGCACACAATGATGAGAGAGTTTGTAAACTAAATGGATGTTTTTTATATAGGAGATGTATAAGCTATTTTTATAAGTAATTTTTTATTTTAAAACTTTACCGTTGGCACACAATGATGAGAGAGTTTGTAAACTAAATGGATGTTTTTTATATAGGAGATGTATAAGCTATTTTTATAAGTAATTTTTTATTTTTTTTTTAATATTTTTTATGCTCAAATCGCTACTTTAGTGGCCAAATTTTTTTTTTCGAAAAGTAGCGATTTTTATATAAAAAATATTAAAAAATATTTTTTGTGTATTTTTAGCTATTTTTAGGCATTTTTGGTTGTGTTCACATTGGTTCCCGCGGTTCTCGCAATAATAGGTGGTTCTCGCATGATCTTCTCCCTATATATATATATATATATAGGGAGCCGCTAAAATAGAAACCACCCCCAGTTGTAAGAACCGCGAGAACCACTCTCCACCAATCATATTATGCCACCCAAAAGGATAATTTGGTCATTTACCCCAAATGTGAAATTCCTACCTCTCTCCACATTTAAAACTATTAGATATGTCAGATTCATTTAAGTTCATCTTTGTCTATCTCCTCATTTTGAAACCCACACCCTCACTCATAAGTCTTCATCATCTTCACTGATGAAACCCACACCCTCCTTCTCCGGCGAACCCTACTACTCCGGCGATCCCCCTCCTAATCCGGCGACCCCATCCTTCTCCGGCAACAAGACCGGCGGAGCTGTACTGCTGTTACTTGCAGGATGCTTTTATTTCGGATATTTCAAAAAGAAAAAGGCTGGATCGAGTTCAGCTTTATTAAAGAACGCACAGGTTCAACTTGTGCCCGATCAAGGTATATCTGAACTTTATTTAAATAGTATGCTCATATTATCAGTAATTGTGTATTAACTTGTTGATTTGTCTTCTCTTTTAAATTTAGGGCGCAATGGTTCGTTGGTTAGAGGCTCAGAGTCTAGTGGTGGTGCGGTTGCTGGGGCCTTACCTGGTTCGGTGGTGGCGTACGGCGGCACACAGTATATAAGAAGAGAGAGAGGTAGTTCGGAAAGAGAGGGAGACGGCGGAGAACAACGACACGTTTACAGGCCATTCATTTCTCTGGCGAACACCCCCTTCTTCGTATGTCTGATGATGATGATGTTGCTGACGGTGGTGATAATCCTCCGACGGTTCCTTTTTTTTCCGATAACTCCTCATAACTCTTCTTTTCTTTTGATTTTTTTTTAAGATCTGATGATGCTTCGGCCAGTGGGTGGTGGTTTCAGGTGGAACTTGGTGGTGGCCGATGATGTATGGGGTGTTGACGGCGGTAGACGTGGTGGCAGCGAAGTCTGCCGGCAATCGGTCGGCGACGATGTGCCGACGGCATCGCTAATGGTGATGGGTATTTTTGGCATTCGGATTAGTTTCGGGTGGATTGGGTTTCGAGGCTCAGTCGGTTCCGGGTCAATAAACTGGTCCTGGTATAAAAGAAAGGGCACTTTAGACATTTCATTAGTAGTACTACAATCTTAATCATTGAACCAAAGACGGAAACTTCTGTGCTACAATAGTTGAAAGTGGCATCATATTATGGGTAAAGGTCACAACATATGTATCCATTTTGAGGGATCTTGCTTTTCTAGATTATCTTTTTTTCTTGTCTTTAAGGGTTGTGGATCTTAGTGACTAGATATCTACAAGATAGTGCATGTCAATATGTCATCCATAAGATAACTTAGCTTGTATTGTATCTATCCATGATGCTTCTTCAATTGGTTGAGAACTCTAAAACCGTAAACTTTTTAACGTAAAACGTAAAAACGTAAATCGTAAAACGATTTTACGTTTACGTTTTACGTAAAACGTAAAAATTTTAACGTAAAACGTAAAAAGTTTAACGTAAGACGTAAAAAGTTTAAAAAGTTTAACGTAAAACGTAAAAAGTGTAAAAAACGGCGCGTTAAAAAAGCGGCGCCTTAAAACGACGTGTAAAAAACGTGTAAAAATGGCGTGTAAAAAAGGTTTAAAAAACGGCGCGTTAAAAAAAACGTGTAAAAAACGATGCTTGAAAAAACGCCGCGTTAAGAAAATGACGCTTGAAAAAGCCCGGTGTAAAAACGACGCGTTAAAAAAACGACGCTTTAAAAAGCCCGACGTGCAAAAACCGGTGCGCAAAAAAAATTGCCTTGTTAAAAAAATTTGAATTTAAAAATTCTGTTAATAAAAAAATTCTTTTTAAGAAATAAAAAGTAATATAATAAAACAAAAAAGTAATAAAAAATAATAAAGATAAAAAGACAAAATAGAGTATTTTTACTAAAGTACCCTTTTGGATTAAAATATTAAAGATATAATAAGACAAAATGTATTTAATATTCATTTTAGTTACTTTTAATCTCATCCATCCATATTTTTGATCTAATGGTTAGGAACTGGTTCTCGCGGTTCTTACAACTGGGAGTGGTTTTCATTTTAGCGGTCCCCTATATATATACATATATATATATATATATATAAATGGATTAGGGTTAAATTCTTGATGTTGAACATGTTAACTCTGATATAAATGACTTGTAACCTTCCGGGATTAATACTTATGGGTCGCGGGTTTGTTAAATAATCAGTTGCGGGTTTGGGAAGCGAAATCAGAATCTGATCGACAGTTACAACCGACTATAATCAGCTGTAACCGGGTCATAACCTGACGAAACTGGATTTTCTAGAGTCTATAACGTGATATATCGAAATACGCTTCTAATGGCGCAGGAATCATGATTTTTGGACGTTGTTTGCTATTTTAAATAATTATTTTGTTTCAGCAATTAAAGCTATGTTTTTCTGCCGATTTTACATGTTACGTTTTATGTCACAACTTGATGAATACTTAGAGTTAGACCATACACTTTATACTGTTATACTGTTGATGGTCTTTGGTGTTTGTGCGAACCTCCAACTGGAATTTCGTCAATCGAATAACCATTTTTAAATGAATTTTTCCTTGAACTGCAGTCAGAAAATGAAGAATCTGATTGCTGCTTAGTAAATGATTTTTTATAAATTTTTGGTATAGAGTTGGACTCCAAAATTTTAACACAAGACCAACCCCTCCGAGGGGCATGTCACACAAAAAGGACGTAATTTTTGCAATCTCGTAAGTACGGTAAACGGACATCCCAAAACAGCCTATTTTCAGTGAATTGAGTTATGCATGCTAATGAGTTTATAAAGTGTTGAATTTGCTACTTTTAGTGTCCGCATATGCCTAATGGTTGTATAACTGATGAATGACATGTCGTAGTGTATATTATGAACATATACTTGAAAACTACTCGGTAATATGATGTGACAACTTGTACGCATGTTAATTGCTAGATACGTGTAGGATTTACGTGAATTACGTGCACGGCCCCTAATACTCTTGGTAACAATAATAGGACGTGGTTGACCATACTAGCTTGCATAACTTAATCTGCCGAGCTAATCTAAGGTGAGTTCACAACTTTTTCTAAAAGCATGCTTCCCTAGTTTGGGACAACACACTTATTTCCCTGGTTTGGGAAATACATACAGTACCCCTAGTTTGGGGCTACACGGGCGTTTCTAGATTGGAGTTACTGAACAAACTATCCACTGGAGGTGGACTACACTTTCCATGGATTGGGATTGCCTAGTATTCCTGGTTAGAAACACTGTTAAATACTTCATGTTTTTAGCGGACTAAACAAACTCTATCTGAAAGTCCCCACACATTATACCGATTAATCGTCGGGCCTGGCGATGGGTATTAGTTGACAGCGCTATTAGGTTTGACAAACCTCACACCATGTCGAGGAGAACAGGAGTGAACTTTTGCCGTGGACAACTGGTCATTGATGATAGACATTGACATGGGGCACAAACAACTTAAACGGTCAAGTTTCGGTACCACACAGTTTAGTAGCTAAGGATGGGGTGGCTCCCCATGACATGTCTTATAAACTAAGTAATTTAATAACCTGATTTTGAAACAACACTGAAAAACTGTGAACTCGCCAACTTTATTTTGACACCTTAGTGCATGTTTTGCAGGTTGTTAGGTACAGTTATGGACGGACGTTGCAATCAACCGGAGTGAGTGGCTCGTAAAGCCTTAAACTTTGTATAATTAATAAACTTGTGGTTTTAAGTTTATGATGGGTTTACTTTATTTTCCGCTGCTCACTTAAACTGTATTTTGGACTTTTAAACACTGATCACTAATCGTGTTGATTGTGATGATTTTACAACTTAAATGATTGGTTCAACATGATTAGTGGATAGATTCTGGTCAGTCGCACGCCTCGCGGTAAAACCCCGCATGTGGAATTTGAGGGTGTGACACCCACGCCCACTAAAAATGTGCCACGTCAACCCACATAACACCTCCACGCTAGTGGAAAACTTACCGCCTCAAGCCCCACGACGCCCTCCACGCCGTTGGCGGGCCAGTGTGCAGAGTGTGGAGAGGAAACCACGCTGGTTTTCATGCCCACACCGTGTGGTTTTAGCATTTTACATTAAGGGTTATGGGTATCGAACACTTGGGGTTACTCTATGATGTAAGAGTAAGTTTTAAGCATTCTTATATTTAGAGTTTGTTAGTGCATATTAGTGTGTCCTAAGCTGTACAAATAAACTGGATTCAAACATTTTCTGAATATGTGATTGTAGGTTGTTAAACGAAATAACCCGTTGCCATTCGTTAGATGTGTCTAGCGAATGTGCCATTCGCTAGTTTGTTTTGGCGAATGGGCTAGTATTTGCAAGGTTAGATCCAGTGAATGGGAGTTCCCTATATATAAGGTTCCTTTGTTGTGTGTTGTTGATCTCCTCTTTCAGTATACCAATCTAGAATTATTATCTAAAGGTTATGTTGTCCGATTGTAGTGTTTATCTCAAACTTCCATCTTGTAAGCTAATCAATCACTTTGTGCTAGTTTATCTATCCAATTTGCATTCTTACATGGTTACTCATTTATATTTCTTTTATTAATAGAGTTATAACTATTATCATTTGAACTGTTCAACCCGTTTATTACATGGGTTGATAACCTAGTACAATCTATATAGACAAAAATCCCTTTTCTTCATATATAAAACTAGATTGTTGCTACACATCGCGTGTTGCAGCGACGACGTCTTATTTGTTTATAGATGTGTTAACCATATGAAAATGTGTGTTTCATCGTATCTGATCCAAGCATTACGGCTACAAAAGAAATGTAATCGAACTCAAGTCAGTTCGTTTAGTGAGGTTTTCACCTAACCCCTACAACACCATTGCCTTTGCATCAAGACTTAGGGTATCAAAATGTACAATAACTCGAATGTATATCATCGAATGAAAAGGTATTATATTTGTCCTGGTTGGTTTCTGAACACGGTTTACTTTAAAACATATACCAACCGAAAATGTACGCAAAAATAAGCATGAAAATGTATTATGTTTAACCGAACTCGTTTCCGAGAAAAAAATATTTCAATACGTGAATTTCTATCGTTTACGTTCAAACGTGATGAATTTATACCAACACATAAATTAAAATGTCAAAACATAGACTGACTGAAATTGTACATAAAAATAAGTATGAAAACACATTATCTTTTCCCCAACTCGTTTCAGAAAAAATTTACGTTGAAATGCGAATTTATATCAACTCGTTTATGCTCGTTTTTTACTTCTTTCGTCCCAAGACCTTAGAAACCTATATTTGTCATATATGAACCATTTAGGTAGCATTTCCAACTATAAGGTCAGAAAAGTACTTAGAATTAGGGGGTAACTATGCACTAAAAATATGTATAACTAAGGGCACATCACCGTGCTACCCCAGGCATGCACGTGCTCCCCTGCACCCAACCAACCTATAAATAGAGCCCCAAGTCTTTATTCCAAAGTGTGCCATTTCTTAAGAGGCCTCCTAAGTCCGACCAGAACTCTTTCCGAAGGTTTCTAGTGCCTCTCCCTTTTACACTATCCCTCCAAAATAAGCAACCAAGTAGTTTAGTTCACTAGAAATGTAATAATGAGAGACGAGAGATACTTTGTTGCACACGTATATGCACTTGCACTTGAGCTAGAGTTTGAAGATCATGAAGAGTGGTAATCGCCATCGGTGAGAGTGTTAAAATCTTCATATGGTTGTAATCTCTATGTCTTTTCATACTCTTGGATGAGTTAATCTTATTAATCTAGTACTTTATTTGATTTAATGTGTTTATCTTTTATTAACTCTTGGTTTTTTATCTTTTGTGACATGATTGCATGACCCCTTTGAAACTAATTAACTTAACCACTTAATTTAACCTAACTTAACTTGACTAAGGTATGCGTACAGGTTCTCGTACCCTAAATCAGATCCGGCGTTGTTAATAACCTTGAGAGGTGAAGGTTATTAGTACACTCATGGTGTTTAACAATCCACATATATACTAATAAGGGAAATCCAAACTTGGCCTATCAAGAATATTATTGTGTAATCTTCTTGTATTGAACCAGATTCGGGTGACAAGCTTCCGGTATCGAACCGATCATGGGGTAATAAAATGCTTATGATATTACATCAAGGGTAATAAAATGCTTATGATATTACATCCGGGTGACAAGTGCATTCATTGTTTACACATGAAAATGAAACCATACCACTCAAAATAGATGCAAACATAAACGACATCAAAATCTGGCATGAACTACATAAGTCTCACTCACATTGTCACCAAATGAAAAGATGTATCAACCAAATCACAGAAGCCACGATTGCTGAAATCGTGATTGCTTCAATTTTAGCATCGTTTGGTAGTGAAGGGTATGCCTCAGGAGGAGGAAGCATGCATTCATCCCCATTGAAGTAAACTTTCCTAGGAAAAGCCCATCCTTGCTTAAATGTAAAAGTGTTCTTGTCCTTCTGCAAGAGCACTTCGGATTGCACGTTTCCAAATGGTCCAGCTTCCATCAACAAATCATTATAAAACTTCATACCATAAAACATCGCCGTGTCATCTGCACATCAAGAAAACAATCTTTAATTTCCAAAGACTTCAAAAAGGTGATATTTTTGGATTTCTAGGTGGTTTGGAAAATGGCTATGCGTTTGCAGACGTCTCCTGAAAGTGTTTGTACAAATAGATAGTTTGCTACCATGGCTAGCGAACTCATGAAAAAGCTCACATTGAAATGTTGGAGGGGGATGCAAACTCGAACGATTCGTGAGAAGGTAAACTTGCTTCGCATGAAATTTCAAAGCTTTTGCGTGAGTTCGCTAGCGAACTCCCTATTTGTACAAGTAGCTTATAAAAATGCTTGGTTATTCTCCAAACCATCTAGAATTCCATTACATTCCCCAAAGGATGATAGTTTGACTCACTTATGGATTGATAGGGAACTAAAGGCTTGTAATCAAAGCTAAAAACTTGTGTCACATTGTTCAGATTCGGATGTTGTGCAACGAGAGTCCATTGTGTATAATTTAGTCGATAGTTAAAGTTAGTGACAGCCAACTTTACGCGCCAATAATCTTTATAATTCTGCTTGACGTGCCAGTGCACCCGTATGGGGCACATATGATGAGTGCATTGTAGCAATGGTTCATTATCTTTTCTTGGTGTGTTAACCCCAACAGAGGTTGCCCTCTTTGAACCGCTCCTACATTTTTTAAGCCATCGTTAGCAGGGTCATATCAATCATGACATAATTTAATAACTCGCGTTTGCACATTTTGATAAACGAACTCTTACTTGATACATTTGTCTTTGTTGTGGCAACCACATGAACAAGATGGGCATGGAGTGATGGTTTCATTGTAGAAGGAAGAAAAAGATACACAACAGCTTGGATGCTTGGATACCAAAAACTGTGAGTAAGTGCATGTCACGTTCCATGTCACTGCATCCAAATAAACGGGTTGGGTGTTTTATACCAAAATTTAAAAGATATAAAAGAAACTAGCATTCGGTTTCATAGTTTAAATGTAATATTTTATATACATCGATATTTTTGGCGGTAATTAAATTCTAGTTAGATTATTACTATGTAAAAAAAACAAAACAAAATTTCTAGGTTAAACGGGTACAGCTCGTATCAACCTACAACATTTCGTGTTTATGTTGGGTCAACCCACAAACCCGCGAAGACGACCCCACAAACATGTTAGAAAGTTGTCTTCATTTCAATATGTCTTTGTTATCATAAGCAATGCACTAACAGCATTACAAAAATATATGCACAAAAGTTGTTTACGGGCCAACACGACTAGAACTGACCCGAACCATTTTGACATGTACAAAATTATGACCCGTTAACCAAAATTGTATTGATCTAGTTACCATACCAAGTCATCCCGACTCATCCATCTTGCCACCTCTACTTAAAAGAAACAGGCTCATAACATGTGCTTACCCTAACTAGTTTTGTTGGTAGTCTTTTATACTGTCTAAAAGAGGGATAGAAGCTTACTTAAAGCTTGAGTCTTCCGTCTCCGATCCTTAGTCCAATAGACGGTAGATGGCACAATCGTAGCCGGGCCACAAGTGTAGCCCGGGCCAGGGGCCAGCAAAGTGAAGTTCTTGGGCAGTTTTACAGTTTTATTTGAAGTGCCAGCAAGGCCAACACTGACTTGAAAAGCCGAAACCGCAGCAGAGGGATCTTGGCCATATGAAGACACCACACCACCTTTGCAACAATTGGCGATTTGCTGGTTATAAGGAACTCCAGGTAGCAAATCGACAACTACCGGGTCCCGCTTGCAACAATGCGGTACGTTTCCTCCTTTGAACTTGGAACAATCACCTTGTTCTGTAGTTTGGGCTCCCACCATTGACCATATCACTTCTTTCTTAGCCCAGTTCCATCCCAGGGTCCACCCAGGAGTCATTATATGTCTATACATTTGGAAGTTGTTCATTGTGACCAATGCCTACAACACAGTTTAATTTACTTATAAATGGGTTGATTTTAGCTGTGTTTTAGAAAGAAAACCGTATAATGGGTTGCGTTGAAAGTTATAAAAAAAGTATATTTAATGCATACCAACTTTTTAATTATTCTATTTATCTTTTACTGAAAATGTTTCTGGTCAACACAACCCAAACGTGTTACCCCCTAACCGGTCCATTTTGCCAAGTTGCGTAAAAAGCTACATGAAGCTCACCACATAACCATCTGGTGTCCAAGATATGACATCCCATTTGATTGTTATGTTCCCGAAAGGATCCAACGGGTCAAACGCCACTGAAATAACAATACGAAACTGTTAAAAAATACAAGGGTGTGTTGGTTCAGGCCCAAGAACACACACAACACACTTAATTTTACGTACTCTTTCTATTGTATCTCTCACTAATGAAGATGATTACAAGGGGTGAATAAAAACATAAAATACTAGACCTATTTATAAAGCAAACAAATAAATTAAACACATGCTAAATAAATCACGTTCTCCTTCTTTTTAGCTACACTCCAACGTCACTTCCCATGCAATTCGGTCAACAAAGACCATTTCTTCAGCCCATTTAGACCCAATCTACTACTGACCCGAATTCATATCTCGACCCATATTCGCTTCATGACCCGACTTGACCCGTACTTGACCCAAACCATCAAGATTATCCAACATTCACCCCCATAATCTTGATCTCGGATCTTTCTAGTTGTTCGTTTCTTTGCATCCGTTCTTGATCTTCTTGCTACCCGAATCACAAAGATTCGATCTTGCTATATACCAACTACAAACCATACATGGCTCGGATCTTGCTTTTGCGAACCGCATGGATCCAGTGTCTTGCTAACTTTCATTCTTGCTTTATGCCGGCTTTGGTTTTCGTCACCATCTCACCTCCGAGACTAATTCAACATCGATTCAGCCCCAGTTCAACTATAAAATCCCATGGTTACCAGACATCCCTGTCACCACTTCTCAGTCAGTCAGTTTGCTATTGTTCGTACCGCCAAACACCATCCAAAATCCTCCACAACCAGCTTTCTTAAACACCATCCGGAAACCTTCTTCACGGACTCGATGAATCACACAGATTCTTTGTATAGCTAACACAAAACTCTCTCCTGATCACACAAATCATCACGCTTGTCAGTTCACCTTGAACATCTTGATCACACAGATCCACCGTTCTTCCGTTTACCACAACGGTCGTCTTCGCATCACACATATTTTTTTCCTTTTCGGATCACACAGATCTCTTCAAACTTCTCACATAGATACTGGAATCACTAAGATTCTCCTTTTTTTCCTTGATCGATTCACACAGCACCACTAAGGTTTTCGATCTTTTTGATCACAAAGATCTGGTCCTCCTTTCTCACGCCTACGACACACAGAGCACGCTTGATCACACAGATCATCTTCTTCCTTTTGTTCACGTAGAACCCTTCTTCTCTTGGTTTCTTGTTCACCCCTGAACTCTTCTTATGGCTCACACAGAACCGTTCCGCAATCACAAAGATTGTCTTCTTCATTGTCTCTGCCGGCTCACTCAGGACCGTGTTTGGCTCACTAAAAACTCTTTTCATCTCTCGATTTCGTCTCGACATGGCTCACTAAGAAACATGTTCGGTTCACACAGAACCTGCTGCTCTTCTTTCTTCCTCTCAACGGTAATCACCGCCTTCAACACCGATCTCTTTTTCTCTTCTCAGCCTAGTAGTTTAGAGGGCTACTCCCCTCTTCTCCGAACCGACTCTCAAAACGGCGAACACCGTCTTCTTCACGAGCACTCTGCTCTGATACCAAATGTTGGTTCAGGCCCAAGAACACACACAACACACTTAATTTTACGTACTCTTTCTATTGTATCTCTCACTAATGAAGATGATTACAAGGGGTGAATAAAAACATAAAATACTAGACCTATTTATAAAGCAAACAAATAAATTAAACACATGCTAAATAAATCACGTTCTCCTTCTTTTTAGCTACACTCCAACGTCACTTCCCATGCAATTCGGTCAACAAAGACCATTTCTTCAGCCCATTTAGACCCAATCTACTACTGACCCGAATTCATATCTCGACCCATATTCGCTTCATGACCCGACTTGACCCGTACTTGACCCAAACCATCAAGATTATCCAACAGGGTGTAAACAAGCTAAGCCGAGCACAGCCCAAGCTTGCCTAATCTTGAACTCGGCCCGTTTAATAATAATAATAATAACTATTATGTAAATATATATAAATTAATTTTTTAAAATATAACATCATATATATTATTTAGTTATTTTATAATAGTTGTGTATATTATAATAGTTATTATGTAAATGTATATTTTACATATTAAATAAAAAATAAATAGTTCAGGCTCGCAAGCCTACTCGAGCTCGATAAATGAAGCTCGACTTTATTTGAGCTTTTAGTGAGCCGAGCTCAAGGAGGTCACGTGCGGCTTGTCTCGATTACACCCCTACTTTATATACTATTTCATTACAAAAGATTTGATAAATTTACCATACCTGAGTTTTGAGAAAACACAAAAAGAAGAATAGCCCATAAGCTGAACTTTAGAACCATTATTTTATTTTAGTTAATTTAGCAACAGAAGTGAGGCATTAATAAGGTGCAGAACATGAAGATATCTTACCTAACAGTTGTTGCATTCCTACTTAGATTGTTCTGATTATCCAATGAGTTACAGCTTGCTGAAATACCAAGCAAAGGTGTGAAAATTAAGTAACACTTGCAAAGAGTTTAAGAGTGATGGAAAGTCATTATCTCCCATTCCTTTACACTGATCTGACTTTCCACCCATTAACACTGTCTACTAAGCAGAGGTTAACAAACTGCACGGGCCGGGCCTACCACAGTCTTAGACCCGGCTCCGCGCCAAAACTCAACTCGGTCCATGTATTGGAATGCATAATCCTAAATGATATTAATTAGGCCCGGTTCATGGTTTATAGCCCGATTAGCAGCTCGTGTGGCACGGTTCCCAAAAAGGCCGATGTTGTGTATAGTAGCGGTGCAAAAAAAAACTGGGTTGGGAACCGAGCCTGGTTTGGACCCGACTCGAACCGTAGGGTTGTAACCTATACTTTGAAGCCAATTTGAACCTGGTCAAACCCAAACCAAAGCGGTTCAAACCGGTCAATCCCGATCATTTCACTCTTATAAACTGGGTTGGAACCTGAACCAATTTCACCAAAAACCAGCTTTGACTTTCTTTGATCCAACCTGACTCGGTATCAACCCGAACTGGTTTGGGTCAAAAACATGACTTGTGCACCTCTAGTTTATAGTAAGTTTTTTATTTATGGAATTTCTTATTGTATTGTTTAAAAATCTTTGGGTTATTGTCAATGGTTTTTATCGTTTATGTAATGTAGTTTAAAACTAATTTTTAGTTACAACTTCAATTCAATCAAGTTTTATGCTACTTACGGCTCAACAAAAGTATTTCATACACAATAAAAGAAATATATTAAACAAATAGATCTGCCCAAGAGACCGGTTACGCCTACTTGGCCCGAACCGAATCAAGTTGATCGGGGCTTGTTTGTAGCTCTACGATCTAAGGGCCAAACTACCGGTTTAAACTCGGAGCTTATGCTATGCTTGAGTTCAATTCAAGCTCTACGTCTAACGCTTATATCGATCACCTTGATCACTGTCCACCACAACGGGTTGAGTATGCCAAAATTAGTATATTTTTCATGTCTTAATGGCTTAATTGTAACACCTTCATCACAATAATCACTTGATGTCAGTTGTTGCGACCATGGCTATCGCCTTCATGGTACTAACTGTATATTTGTCGATCGATGGTTTCTCGCTCAGGTTAAGATCAAGCGAAGGGACGGGTTAGAGTTTTGTTAAATTTTTAAGGATCTAGCTAAAGATACCGAATGATATTAATTTCTAATGGTAGACCTTCCCCTATGTTTTGTAATTTAGAGGTACGTTTATCAACATCTATCTTTTAGTTTTTATTTTAGCAAGGCTGCATCTATTCACACACACTTTCTGACACTATTTGGACACTTTTTGTGCCCTAGACGCCTCGTATAGGGCTATACGAGGCGTCTAGGCACTGAATTTAAGGGGGTCTTCAGAGGTTGTTAGGCACAAAGTTTAAGAAACCCTAGACGCCTCATACAGGCCTATACGACGCGTCCAGGCATTGGGTATTTTTTTGGTTGAAAGAGGGGGTGTTTTGGTGGGTTTTGATGTGGTTATTTTGATAGTTTTTGAAAGAGTTTTATTTTAGCGATTTTTTTTTTTTTGTTTTAAAAAAACTTTTGTTTTTTACACTATAAAAAATTTAACCGCTTTATGAGATCGACTCTTTAAATAGATTCTATCGATTAAATATTATAATATTTTTGACATTTTACTTTTTTAAATATTATTCTTCCGATTAAAATTGTATCTCGTTTAAATATTGTTTCCGTATTATATTCAAAACATATATTGTTTCCGTATTATATCAATTTAAGACAACAATCATTAAGTAACCGAATAACTGAAAACAAACGTAAATATGACATATATATAAGATAACTTTTGTACATCCATAACAAAAATATATGAGATAAGTTTGTACATCCATAACAAAAATAAAAACTACAACTGGTCTACGCATCAGGCTCCGAATCTGGATCTGCCTGCTGCGGCTGCTGCTGATGTGGTGCTCGAGGTGGTGGAAGCGGTATCGTGGGTAATCCCTCTCTCTCTCGTCTATCCTGCTCGGTCCGTACCAACCAACCTACCAAATCGTTGAGCCTGTCAAGCTCGGCTCGTACCTCCGGATGTAGCGCAGCTCCTAGGGCATGACCTGGAATAACGTGACGTGGAAACTGAGACGCCCCGGGAGGTGGCGGTGACTGTGGCATCGCTGCACCATCTAAATCCACCGGAGGGTTCGGCACGGGCACTGCAGCAGGATCTGGCGGAGGATGGACTAGCTCGAACTGCTCTGGTAGGGGCTCCTCTGTCCATATGCCCCCGTTGCGGTTTTTGAACCGCGGGCCAACGACGAACCTCTTGATCGGTGTCATCCCCTCAGCGATGGAAAACCCATCCGCGTCGGCATGACTGGCGGCGTCCGTAAATGTGGGTCCTGCTCCGGTACGTTGCCCAATGAACGGGAAATGACGGTCACGTACGCACCGCCATACAAAAATCCGCGCTCCTGCCGGTGATGGGCGGAGACGTAGTACTGGGCTATACCGTGTGCTAGTGCGCGCGGCCTCCTGTACAACAAACAATAAAAGAAAAAAAGATTTGTGCTCGTACACCACTCACGGCTGTAGTCGCGCCCTGCAATAGAAGTAGCGAGCATATGGTGCATATACCTGCAGATAGTGTTAGCGAACTACAGAAACAAAGATTAATAAACAATACACATAATCACAATAATTGCTGTAATAAACATACGTACCTGTACAATGGGTCTCTAATAAATGAAACCCTTCCCTTCGACTTGTCGTGCTCCCCAGTATTTGGCCCCGCAATCACCTGCCAAAACCCTAAAAGAGTGGGTCTATCAACCACCACTAGCCCCGCTGTGTAAAAGTTAGTCTCGATCTCCTCCTGCCTGTATAAACCACAATGCACCGCAAACTGTGCTAGCGTCATCGAAACGCAAAACGCCAGCGAGCCTGAAAGAAACCTCAGGCGGAGGGGGAGCATCTGGGTGCGGAAGCGGCACTGGGACCCCAGGAGGGTGAAATGTGAATGACGAAAGGAACTCGACCAGCAGCTCCCTGTAGCTCGGTGTGTGCGCCAACTCAAAAAGACGATGCCACGGGGAATCGACAGGTATAAACCAACGCACTCTAGCTGTCTCACTAATCTCATCTATCGCATCCAAGTCGATCGCTACATGCGCTCCAATGTGCATCCTTCTAAGCTTCTGGCAATGACGGGCGGCAGGGGTGCCGTCGGGAAACTCTAGATACGGGTGATCGTGCAGCGGATCCGGAGGCGATAGCCGCCTCCGTCGCGGACCCCGCGGCACCGGCTGATCCCCCGGCGGTGCCCATCAATATCAATCTGAATCTCATCGTCCTTCATAATCAATTTGCAAATAAATACCGTATACGTATAAAAACAATAATAAATAAATAATAGTAATAATAATAATAATAATAACAATAATAATAATAACAATAATATAAAAATAAAAATATTAATAATAAAAAATAATAATAATATAAAAATAATAATAATAACAATAAAAATAATAATAATAATAACATTAATAATAATAATAATAAATAATAATAACAATAATAACAATAATAACAATAATAATAATAATAACATTAATAATAATAATAATAAATAATAAATAATAATAATAATATTAATAATAATTATAAATAATAATAACAATAATAACAATGATAATAATAATAATAATAACAATAATAATAATAATAATAAGAAAAATATTAATATAAAAATAATAATAATAATAATAATAATAAAAACAATAATAATAACAATAATAATAATAATAACATTAATAACAAAAAAAAAACACTGCCTCGTATCTGCCTCGCATAGAGGTATACGGGGCGTCCTATTCTATGTCCTTCATCTTCAACCTCAACTTCAAACCCCCAAACCCAATAAAAACCTAATTTCAGGGGAAACCTATGGTCTAAAGGCGAAAACGAAGCAAGAATACTAAACTACGGGCTGAAATACGTACCAGGGATGCTTCAATCTTCGAAAAACGGTCCAAATACGATCCGGGGCGTATATCCGTATGTATGTGTTGTTTGTATTTCGGGGGTGATAACCAGGGTCGTCTAGGTTTCCCCTTGTTATACGAGGCATAGACCCCTCGTATAGAGCTAGATGACCCGTCTAGCCTTTTTATGTAATTACCATTTCACCCCTGTAGAGCCCTCGGTATAGGCCTTAATCAGGGGTAAAATGGTAATTAACCAATCCAAAAAGATATTTCTGGAATGGTTAATTACCATTTTACCCCTGACTAAGGCCAATACTGGGGGCTTTACAGGGGTAAAATGGTAATTTAATAAATACTTTTTTAATAATTAAAAAAAAACCCCAACAGTTGCCGCCCACCATATTTGACGCGTATAGACCTATACGTGTCGTCTAGTGTTTTAAATTACCTTTATGCCCCTGATTAAGGCCTATACTAGGGGCTTCTCAGGTGTATAATGGTAATTAACTAAAAGATTTTCAAAATTCAAGTTTTAAAAAAAGAAATCTTGCCGCCCAAAAAGACGACCCGTCCAGCTCTATACGAGGCGTCCATTTTTGTTAAATTTAAATTTTGAAATTCAAATTTTAAAAATTCAAAAACCCAAAATGCCGCTCAAAATAGACGACCCGTCTAACTCTATACGAGGTGTCTGTGTTTGGTGAAATGACCTTTTAGCCCCTCGTTTAAGCCTAGATTGTGGGCATATCAGGGGCAAAATGGTCTTTTGACCACACGTATACGACCCGTCTAGGTCTATACGAGGCGTATATTTGTAATTTTTTTTGTAATATAAAAAAATGATAAAAATATGAGCAAAAATATTATAAAATTGTTTTAATCAATTCTAATTATAAAAAAATGATAGAAATTTTTATAAAAATGTTATTAAATTGTTTTATGCAATTTTAATTATATAAAAAATTATAGAAATTAATACAAAAAATCTTATTAATTACAATAAGAATAATTATCGATACAAAAAATACTATTAATTACAAAAATCATTCTTCCGTATCACTGTCGATGTAGTTAAGACTGGGGTTTGATCTTGGTGGAGGATTCATTATCGATGTATACCATTCTAGATGTGGCAAGTACATATCTTCCCATTATGGGGTCTTTGGTGGTTCAATTATAGCCCGTGTGCTGGTGGCATTGGATAATCCCCTTCCAGCTTAACATGTATGAAGTGGTTCTCGTTAACATGTGCTAGCGTTATGAATAATGGTTGTTGATTAGTCGAAGGACTTAGTATCGGGAAGAAAGTGGAGCTCGCATGTAACAACCCTCCAAAAATATTCTCAACAACAAACCGTAATCAAAGCCAGAAGTGCACGAGATAAAACTTGTATACTCAATCTGGAAAATTTAGCGATCTTGGCGTTCGACGAACCAAATCGCATAAAAATAGTCCTATTAGATTCGCAATTAAAAACCAAATCAAGTGCAGTCAAGACCCGAGCATACGCAATAAGCATCGGCACGAAAATCGAGGAAAAGGCACGATTGGATGAGAAAAGCGGCCGAAGACATGCGTCACGCGAACGCGACACTTGTCAAAGCTACGTGGGACACGTGGCGGTCAAAACCAGGCCGACTATCCCCACGACACGCGCCAGGGACAACCGAACCTGGCGCGACCCGCGGGAGGCAACAAAAATTGGCTATAAAGCCAGGGGTTTGGCATTTGATCAAATTGCTCAGTTCGACAGTCTAAAACGTCGTCCTACTCCTTGTATCTCCGTTTCTTTCAATCAACGCCTTAAATTCCCAAAACTCTGCTCGTTATTAGGGTAATAACTCTAATCACTGACACGGTACTATATCTGATCGATTAAAACCGATCCAATGGATGTTTAAGTGCTGCCAATATCTGGCTATACTTTGTCATTCGTTATGAGGATTTCGATCTCGTGATTATCGTTAAAGTTGAATTGAGTTAATAAACTAATACGAGTTCCATTTTATCTAGAATTAGAACTCATACTCGGGGAGCTGTTTTACTAGAATACTTAGCGATTAAGTAAACTTATTGTTTAAGTAAACTTAATGGTTAAGTAGAACTTAGCAGTTAAGCAGCTAATTAAGTTACTTAATCGACTAAGTAAATGATGTAATTAACCAGTTGAGATTAATCAATTAATCTAAGTAAGATAAATTAATAAGTTAAGTTAGATTAATTAAAGTTAAGTAAGATTAATTAATCAGTTAAGTAAGATTAATTAAGCTAAGTAAGATTAATTAATCAGCTAAGTGAGTTAATCAGTTAAACAGTTAAGTAAAAGTGAAACAGCTAAAGATATATATGAGTAGATAATATCGAAACAGGTATATATGGGGTAGGTATTATCTAAGGAAAATAAGGGAAGGTTTTATCTAGGGAAGGTTCAACTGTGGAAGATAACACCTAGGGAAATTCTATAGAAGGGTAAGACTTATCCCCTTACCTATAAATAGGAAGCTAGGATTTCATTATTCTTTGCTCATTCCTTCTATTCTTCTCTCTATACGTTGGTGTTCTAACTAATAATCACCGATACAATATTCTGTCTGATCGATTCGGGAACCAACTAACGAATGCCAAAGTGCTGTCTAAATAAGACTATGCTTTGTGAATTTCGTTAAGGTTCTGATCTCGTGACCATCGTTAGGTTTGATGTGGTTTTACACTAAAACGTATTCCACTCTGTTAAACTATATGTTTAACTATCAGAAAACTTCGATCCATAACCTTACTATCAAACAAGATGATTAATCATCAGAAGATTCAGAACTATAAAGTAGATGTTTAGAATCAAGATGCTTGTTTAATCAAGACTATATGCTACCAAGGTGAGTTATTCTCTTTTTATCAAATTGTTTCCAAAACCCTATTTATTTTCAAAGTTATAATTACAGGGATTAAGTCTTTGTAATCTTCAATTACAGCCGGTATGTGGGGTTTTGTATACATTACTTGATAATCGTCACCATTGGACAACGGGTTAGCCAATGGGTGATATAACCATAGTCACAGAACCGGGTCGAGTGACAAATACCGTTGGGTAATTGGTTGATATAAACATTGTAATCGCCCTTAATACTGTAAAATATAACAAATGTGTTTTCGTACAAAAATGAATGAACTCACAAGTATTTCCTGCTGACCAAATGTTTTAAAACGCGTTTCAGGTGATTACAGTAGATTGGAATAAGAGTGATGATACGGCACCAAAAGGATTAAAGAAGTGGCTTATTTTATCAATTAAATTAAGAAAACATTGTTTCATATATTCGGGTTTATCCCATATTAAAGCTACCTTTGTAAAACATGGGTTTATTCCCATCTGTTTAATAAATAAAATCCGGTGTTTCTAAACTCTGGTATTTTCCGAACTCACGGTCCTGATGGAATTTTTCCGCTGCAATATTTTCAAAATAACCACCAGTATCACTTGACTGCTCGCGACTCCCGTCCAGGGTGTGGTCGGGGGTCGTGACATCGCACCCATGGTTGTTGTTAGCAGGTGCACCCCGATACCGTACGTTTATGCAATAAGAAGTCTTGCTAAGGGGAAGTCCATCCAGTGATCCGGGGGACAACCGGACATTGAATCCCAAATTAGGCCCTGACGATGCGTGTAAAAATTAACCTTCATCCCTTGCTTCAAATATTGGGAACCAGATCGATTCGTTCTGATCCATTTCTTGGACAAGGTCCCTTCGAATGAGCCCCCATGAACTCTGATCCTTACCTAAGCCCACAACCATAGACCGAAACCCAAAATGACCGTCCGGCATCACATCTCGTATGCACGAGACGTGCGGATGAAACACTGGCGGAATGGCAGACTTAAACTGTTTGATGATTCCCACGTTCTCGTCCCCAATGATTAAAGGAAAACCGTGATCATCTCGTGTCTCTTTCTTCTTAGAACTCTTTGAACGGCTTAGGCTCGCTTTGGGTTTTTGGGACCTTATAACCGACTGTTGAGAGGCATGTGACGGAACGTACGAGCTGTGACGAGGGTTATCGTACTTACTTTGTCGGGAACCTTTAAAGCACGTGTTTGCATCACCGAAGGAGCTTCTCCTCAATTCTTCGTCTATACGAGAGGCCTCGTCCAACCTTTGTTGTACCTGCTTTGTTGTTGGTCGGCCACGAGTATTTTGTTGGACAACCGGTGGTTTCTTGGTAGATTTCTTTGGAGTCAACACCGCTTTAATCTTTGACATCAGGCTTTTTTGCTGAGCTGGGGGGTGCGACTCTAATTGTTGTCTAACAATATTTAGCTCTTCGACCACGTCAACGTCATCGTCTATCAATTTACAACTTTGGAAGTTAAGCTTCCGCCAGAAGACGTCTATGTCTTCAAGTTGAATCGGACACTCTTTACGGTTAAAAACAACATTGTTTAAGTCACATGATTAACGGAAATATATCACACAAGTGTTGTACGTTTAACAATTATTACCTTCACGCATGTACTTTTTTATCCTACAAGCACAGGGCAACCCACAACTATACCACATTTGGCAACCACATGATGAATGAAAGCGCTCCAAGACATCTAGCTTCCTAAGTGCCTCTCCCCTCAACAAGTCAAGGGCTGTATGGGATACTTTTCCATGTAGGTGTTGAAACAATGGATGTTTGTGGTGGTTCATTCTTTTTTCGATGCAGTCTCGAATACTCTTCCTTATTTCACCGAACTGTGTCTCAACTATATCCCGGACACGACCAACTACACGGTCCAGTGAGCTCCTATCTAGGGTGTATCTCTTTAAGTTGGCGTGTTGGCTCTCAACTCTGTTTGTGGTACGATTACCAAAGTTGAGCCTCTTATCAGTCCACACAAAGACGAACATCTCCTTATAGTCTTTTAGCCAGTTATCGTACACGTAACTGAAGACCCCTAAAAAGTAAAAATAATTTAATAAAATTTACATAGGTGAGTCGTATGTTATTAGAAAAACTTACTAGAACGTTTGCACTCCACAAGTCGGTTTCGCAGATTGCGCAAGTGGTACTCGTAGATGGGTATGGATGGAGACTCAATCAATGTCCCCCAGAATGACAAAAATTTATCCCAGTCTTCTTCTGTGAAGGAAACCTTGCAGTGCTTGATAACATTCTGTTGTATGTGCCACCTGCAAAAAAGCCTAGAGGCGTCTAGAAATACTTTAGCACACGCGCCCATAAGGGCCATGTTTCTATCCGTTACAATCACACGTGGCTCCATACATTCATCCAACATTGACTTGATCCTCTCAAGCACCCACACAAAGTTATCACCCCGTTCTTTACTAACAACGGCATGCGCGATACAAAACGAATGGTTAGTAGGCGTCATACCAACAATCTGGATAAATGTCATATTGTATAAGTTTGTCTTGTATGTCGCATCGATCAACATGACGTGGGGGAATGCATGCCGCATGTCTCTCGAGTACTGATGAAGAAAGAAGATCTCTGTTACGATGTCACACCCCCAAAATCCACCTGCGGAGTACTACCGCTTGGAGGAGTGACTGACCAGGATCCAACCACCAATCATATTGAACAGGCATATAAGTAGTTATAAAATCCAACCAATACAATTGGTGTTCAAACAAAACATAGTTTAAGTTGCAAGCGGAAGCATAAGATTTAAAACCAAAACATAAGTTCAATTGTTTCCAAGTTTAACATGGCACATAGCTATCCATGTCCCACAACGACTCTCCCCCGTGCAAGCTCCAGCTAAGTACCTATGGTCCTGCAAAGCATGTAGTAACGAGTCAACAACAAGTTGAGTGAGTTCACGGTTGGGTGTTCGTTTTAAGTTGTTTCGAAAACAGTTTCCTTTATCTGGCATCCTGCCGTGGGGGTTACCCCATAGTTAAAAGCGTGACTTGTTTATCCCGGTTACTCTGGCATTCCAGCCGTGGGGGCTACCCCGTGTTAGTTATCTGGCATTTCGGTCGTGGGGGCTACCCCATGTATACACTAGACTCGTTACCATATCGACTGCTGACTGTAGTCATGTTTATGTGCCCTGAAACTGTCAATGTCTATCATCATTGACGTGCCCCAGATCCATTAGTTCACGCCCGTCCTCTGCGGCACGGTGTGAGGTTTGTCAGACCTAAATAGCGCTATCTAACTAATGACCCGCTCGCCATTGGCCCGGCGATTAAGTCGATATAAAAGGAGGGACTTCGTGATAGAGTTTTGGTCTAGTACGAGTTATCTGTCTGTGAGGACGAGGAATTACATTCCTCAACCATTGCTGTCCTACCCAAGGAGGACGAGGAATCTACGTTCCTTAACCCCATTCCCAACCCAGGGAATCCCATGCTTTGTAGAGGGTGTGAACTCACCTTGGTTTGCTCGGCAGATACACAGAAAAGTCAATCAAGTTGTAAGTGGTCAACTACGTCCTAACATAGATACCATTCGAGTCAGGTTTGTATCCAAGTAGTGCACGTATGTTCTACACGTATTGTACACAAGTAACAATCATGGCATACATATCTAGCATGGCAGTTCAACAACAGTTCGCAACGAGTTCCACAGTAACATTCATGTAATAACCAAAGTCAAAGTGTGAGCCAAACAGTTGGTCTCGTAATAGCACGCAAGCCCAGAATACGCATTCAACAGTAACACAAGAAGCCCATAAGTCCAGCCCAACTACCCAAGCCCGTAGCAGTGTGGAAGTCCAAATAGTGTGTACATGCATATGGTCTCGAGTCGAGACTGTGCGGTCTCTAGTCGAGACTATGCGGTCTCGAGTGTAGCTTACAAGGTCTCGAGTCGCAACCGAGGTGGTTTCGGGTCATGCATGTATTGGTCTCGAGTCGTAATCGGACTCGCAAGCAGGGTCTCGGGTCATGATGTTTGTGTGATGGTCATGTGTGGTCTCGAGTCGAGACTAGGGGTTCTCGACTCGCAACCTGTGTCGCAATCTATGTTCTCGAGTTATCATGTTTATGGTCTCGAGTCGGAATCAGGGGTCTCGACCCCCCAGCAACTGCTGATTCTGCACAGTTGTACTATCCAATGAAATTCCCATATCATGCAACAGTGTGTACTATCCATTATAACATGTTTTGTTGTCTAACAATTAATCAAAATGGATCAAACAATCAGATTTCAAATATTCATAACACATTCATATCATACTCAACAAGTTCTTCATATATTCAAGTCATGTTCATGTTGATCATCAAACTTGTTCATCATATTTTAGGGTTTTTAGCATTAATCATGGTCATAACATGAACAACAATCAAAACACTCAAACATACTCATCTAATGGTTTCAATCATCACATAACACCTCAAACTCGGCTCTACACTAATCCGATTACATGACATTATCTAATACATATGCAAGCCGGTTTCATGAACATCAACAATAAGTGGTTTAAATCATATTTAGATACAAGATATCATTAACCCATCATGCAATATATCCGAATTCAAGACATGTTAACCGATTATCATCATCATACACATTAAGAACATCATCATGCTATTTCATCAAGGCAAGTAGCATCATTAGTCACATAAACACCTAGTGAGCATCTAGAAACACTAACCGATTGTGAAAGGCACCGAGATGGTAAGGAAGATGAATAAAATGGAGTGTCCGAGTGTTGGTGATGAGCTTGACCGAGTCCTTGTTGATGCCGATTGAATCCGAGAAGAAGGAGAGGAAATGTGAAGTTTGATCTCTAGGGTTTTAGTGAGAGAATGTGGGAGTGTGTGTGTAGGAGAGTGTGTATGGTTTGCCCAAGAAAATGGCAAAGGTGGCTAGGAGTGTAATATATATACTAGTTCTACATGGTGCACCCTAATGGGTTTCGGGTATGATTAAACGGCCCAACCGGCCCAACTGTTACTGTTCACTCGAGACCGCATGGTCTCGAGTCGTGTCCTTGTGTCTTGGTTCACATAATCACACTCATACATACAAGCATAACACATAATCATAACACCTAATCACATAGAATGTTCACTTATATCATTAAATTAACAGGTTAACTAGTCACGTAACGTTCAAGCAAGTTACATCAAGATACAACGAAAGGTTCTAAGTTTCGAGTTGTCACATACGATATCTGTTTCGGGTTCCTCCCGTGTCTCGTAAATAAAGTCGTTGTTTATCAGCACGTTTTCTAGTGACTGCATGAGAGTCAATCCTTGTCTTTGTTCGGCTCTAATCTTCGCCACAACGTTTTGAATGTCTTTCTGAACATGAAACCTGTCGAGGTCCTGCTTCCTTATCGTTTGAAATATTTTGCGCGGCTCCATGTTTTGAGCTGTCAGCTGCTCGATCAGTTTCTTTTCGCTTGGAGTAAACCTTCGCACAAACGTGTGGGCTGTCAGGTCCTCACAAAGTTCATGGTTATGTTCAATTTTTCCGTCTTTTATCTCCCAGGTTTCATATGGGTGGTCTCGCACAGCCAGCAGGTAAAACGGGCAACCTGTTTTTTTGCTTCCGGCTTTTCTAAGTGTTGCTGTAGTGTGGTGCTCACCACCACGGTCACATTCAAGCCACACCCTCCCGGTTCTTCCCCCGATTTTCTTTGATCGACGGGTGACAATAACGAAACCATCCGCGTTTGCTATTTCTTGTATCCGTTTCTTTAATTAATCTAAAGAGTTGAAAACCTGTAACATCGACAATAATAAGAATATTAATAATAATAATAATAAAATAATTATAATAATAATAATAGTAATAATAATAAAAATAATAATAATAATAATAACAATTAACATAACAAAATAAAATTGATACCTGCTTTTTTAAGTACGGATTGTCCGGGATGGGGGGTGCCTCACCACCATATCTACCATATCCACCATAACCACCATATCCTCCAACGTCCAGATTGTTTTGATGAACGTAAGGACTGCCCGAGGAAATGAATTGCTGATGACCACCGTCTCCTCCGTATCCACTGTCTCCTCCGTATCCACCGTCTCCTCCATATCCACAGTCTCCTCCTTATCCACCGTCTCCTCCGTATCCACCGTCTCCTCCGTAAGAATACTCACACCCGTATCTATAATCCGGATACCCTTGTTGCGTCGGATAACTTGGTTGACCAGCATGTTATGAGTCATCTACAGGGGCTGTTTCATCAACAGGGGATGTGTGTTCAAATCTAAAAACGGTCTGTTTTGTTTTCCTTGTATACTAGACACAACCTCCTCTTGCTCGTTAGAATCGGGAACGCCAGACTCCTCCAAAATAGACGACCGTATCATCATTAGTAAATAATAAACTAAAACAACAAGTAATTAAAACATTTATGCTAATAACTGTTACCAGAACGCTTTCGGCCACCCAGTTGTCGCTAGAATACTGCCCGAAGACATAGTTGTCATCCCAGTACGATGACATTTCAACACTTCAGGATGGAACACAAATGCAAACAACAAGAGTTTCTTTCGAAGAAATAGTAGAAGAAACAGAATGAAATGAATGTTGAATGCTCGGGTGGACCAACAATGCACTGTATGTTGCACTTTATATAAAATATAGACGCCTCGTATAGCTCTAGACGCCCCATAGTGCTTTAAGTCACATGTCAGACACATAGTCAAATCAGTCTCTAAGACGCCTCGTATAGGCCTATACGAGGCGTCTTAGTACCCTCGTATTGGTCCCTCATACAGGCCTAGACTCCCTGCCTGATGTGACGTTGTACGAGGTTCAGAGGTTGGTCGGAAAAAGTAACCCTAGACGCCTCGTATAGATCTATACGAGGCGTCTAGTAAGGTGTAGAAATAGGTAGTTGGGTATGGGAATATGTACACCCTTTAGCAAAAATAATGAAATGCCCTTGCTTTCAACAGAAGAAACGGGATTAGTCAACTATATTGAAATAGTAAATTAATAAACCGCAAATAAGAAACTGAAATAATTTGAAACTGACATTTCATCTTAAGGTTTTTTTTTTAATTAAATGATTTATAAGAGTGTAAAGTTTTAAAATAGCTATACTTTTTTTTAACGGCAAATTTGGATCACTGACGGACCACTGGAGTATCATCGTGTCACCAGTGGAACCACCCGATCATATCCATCTCCACTAGGCATAATGCCTATACAGCAATTCAGGAGGAAACCCAATAAATATGGGAAAACCCCCTTGTGGGAATCGAACCTAGGACCTATTGGTCCCAAAGTCTTATTCCACCACCAAGATGCCACTAGGCTGGGCTAAAATAGCTATACTTACAAGTGTTATTTTGATTTTCTTTGTGAATCACATTATATGGGGAGTGTTATTTTGAGAACGCTAAATATTGCGAGATCTATGAGAATGAATGAAAAAACCAATCAAATCCATTTTTTAATACAAACCTCATTATTTTCTATCATAAAGCCAAATGTCGGTGGCTTTCACATGTTCAGTCCCTCTCCCATTTTCCCTCTCAACTACCATGTGTATACTCTAGGTTCTTTTCCTCATGCTAACAATGTGTCTTGCTTAAGGGATTTCTCCCAGCTCTTGGTCAAATTACAACAATCGAACCAGAACACAAGATTCGTAAAATCAAACTGCACAAGAAATCATCCAGTTTCACTAACCCTAGAACGAATTCGACAAGTGGGTCTCACTAGAGTAAATTCCAAAAACCATCCTTTATGTATGTAATTTATTACAAACTGTATCCTTTGTCTTTAGTAATTATAGAAAACGTACTCCATGTTTGTAAACCTTTGCAAGTTATGTCCTTTCGCCCTAACTCAGTTAATTTTTCGTGATTAAATCTGACCAAATGGACCCCACATGAGGATATTTTTGTGGTTAAATCTGACCAAATGGACCCCCACATAAGAGTAAAATGACCAAAATACCCTCATATAGGGTCCATTTGGTCAGATTTAACCACAAAAAATTAACTGAGTTAGGGCTAAAAGACATAACTTGAAAGAGTTTGCAAACATCGAGTACGTTTTTTGTAATTATTGAAGATAAAGAACACAATTTGCAATAACTGACATACATAAAGGACGATTTTTGTAATATACTCGTCTCGTCTCACTATTTTCCTTCTGGAATTTCAAATCGAGTACATGGCTTAAAGTTGCAGCTATCTAGGAGATTTAATTTGCTGTTGAGGTCATTTTTGCTTTCCGCATTCCTATTAATTCATACCCTTGGGTTTCTTCTTTGTTTATTGTATTTTTTTTTTTTTTTTTCTGCTACAGCTTATTGCAAATTGATATGTGTGTTTTGAGTAGTTGGATTTCATATGTATATGTGGTTGTTTTTTGTTACTTTATAAAAGTAAAAGCCAAAGTTTTTGAAATACATCCTTAATTAATTAAGTAAACAGAATAGTCTTTGAAAAGATCAATTTTTGGGAAGACATATGAAACCAACTCCATAGAATAAGCTATCTTCTTTGATATTTAATATGTTAAATCATGATCCTCATATACATCAATTTCTTTCGAACATTTCATGCATGAATGGTGGGTTTTATTTGATGATTGTTGATGTTTTATGCAAGATGGCATCCCTTTTTATCTGATTTTGAGAAATAATAAGACATCAATTCTCGGTTCAAAATGTTTATAGTTTGTAATTTGTTATTGGTTTAGGTTCAAAACGTTTAAATAGAACCTTATTTCATTTGTGTAATTATTTTAGTTGATTATACAAATGATCGCTTTTCTTTTGTCTGAAGTCGCATGCCAAGTTGCAACTTTAGGCTATGTGATCTTAATTGCGTTACAACTTTGAAATATTACATTTAATTTTGTTGAATTAGGATGGATTGAATATAATAATCTTTTGTAGTGAAGCAAGAGCTTTGTGTAAAAAAAACAACTTGGTTTATAGATGATCCACAAAACACACTCTATAACTGTAGTACTTTTAGAGAGTAGCTAGAAATGAAAAGGGTAAATTACACTTTTAATCCTTTATGTTTGTATTGAATTGCAACGGATGACCTTTAATTTCAATAATTACAGTCATAGTCCTTTGTTTAGAAAACTCATTACACCGTACGTCCTTTAGCTCTAACCATGTTAAAATTTTAAGTGAAGTCTATTTGTACAAGGGCAGTTTAGTCTTTTAACTTAATTATTTTTAGCATTTAATAAATAAAAGAATATAAAGTGTAAGAACTTATTAAAACAATATAAATACTCTCTTCCTCTCTCCCTCACTAAAAGCTTTCATTATCTCTCTCTCATCACAGGTGACCTGCAACCTTTTCTGGCAACACATTTTCACCTTGAAACAGACAAACGCACACATGAGTCAGTAACCAAGACCAACACTGGTCGTCTCCAACCTCCTTCAGCCTTCAGCGCCCATTAGATCCTCGAAAGAACCCACCACTGCCGCACACCGTTTTTCCGGCAACGAACACTCCAAAATCCGTAGACTTCAGTCCAAATCCGGCGATAACAAGATCCGACGACTTTAGTCCAATTCAATGATCCAGGGTATCTAACGAGATCATGGGCTCGATTTGGTATCTATCAGACGACTTCAGCCTGATTTAGGCTCTCAGGCGACCCATGTTTGACGTTATGGTTCTGATTTAGGTTAAACATGGGTTTGATTTGGTGTTCATCATTCAGATTCGGGTTTAGGGTTTCCAGATGGTAGGGTTTAGGGCTCGATCTGATGTAGGGTGCTAGTTGTGTGAGGGTGGGGATGGAAGTGGTGGTGTGCACCGCCGGTGCTAGTTTTGTGAGGGTGGTTTTGAGAAAGAGATAGAAGTCTGACTTGAGGAGTCTGAGTTTGAGAAAGACAGAGGAATTTCATAAAGGAGAAGAAACAAAGTATGAAAAGACATAAATGCCCTGACATGAGGTGCACATGACCTAACTTAACTTAAATTTTTAACCTGGTTAGTACTAAAGGACGAAATGTGTAACGAGTTTTCCAAATAAAGGATTGTGACTGTAATTATTGAAGTTAAAGGTCATCCATTGCAATCCGGTATAAACGTAAAGGACGAAAAGTGTAATTTACCCAAATGAAAATTATCAAATGGTCAATTTTTGTAAATCTATGTGTGTCGGCCAAAATAAATTTAAACTATATTGTTTTTGTTTTGTTTAAGTGGGTGAGAGTCTCTGGGTTTATCCCTCATATAACAGTCATAAAAATTCAAATCAAAATGCTAATAAAAACTCACCCAACTGCTTTAGCATAAAATTAAAGTATTTAAACTATATTGTTTTTGTTTCGTTAGACTGGGTCAGAGACTCTGGGTTCCCTCTCGAAACACTAAGAAACTCAAATCAAAACACTAATAAAAGCTCACCTAAGTACTTTAGCATATAAAGAAAGTATGATACGACTTGAATGATATAATAGTTCACATTAAAAAGATGTTTATTACAATTATTATCTATATTGAAGTGTTTAATAAACTTATAGGTAAAAGTTCGTTGAAGGCGTATAGCATCTTATTGTGGCCGACGAAGACAGCTGTAGAAAAATGCGAGTAGAAGAGTAGAGAAAGGATTAGTGTGAGGACCGTTTCGGCTCAATGTATGCTCCGACCGGCTTGCTATATCCTAGTATCACGTGCGGAATCCGTGTAGTAGGTGAACATAATCACAGAGATACCGTTGAACAATTCTTTCATTGATATAAACTGCTTTACAAAGCCAAGAAAGAATTTTGACAGAGCTTCGCCTCTCGTGTCAAAAGTTACAAATGAAGACCCCTGACCTCCTATTTATAGACTTAGTTCGTTCGTGCGAATCCATGGGAGTGGATCAACCTGATCCGTACGAATGGACTTGTTACATAGATTTTCATTCAGTTCATTACGGAATACATACAATCACATACAATAAACTATAAACTAAGACTAGATACATGACGTAAGCTACAAACAATTGCATTCACAGACTCCCCCTTGTATGTAACTGTAGTATTCATGTACAGTCTTCTTTAAGCTCTCTTGCTAAATCTACTCTTCTCTTTCTTCTTCTGTTCTTGTTCTTCTCGCTGTGCTATTCTTTCAAAAAAACCCTTGGTCAACCACCATTCTCTGTTCTTATATGAGTTATTTTAGCTTATAGAGCATATACCGTATACTTACTTAATTTATAAGTAATTAATATAACCATATTTTGGATATAGATATTTAGTTTGCTAACGCAATAAATAAAAAAGGACACAAATAAATAGAGACAAGAAACTAAGAGGAAGATGATAAAAAAATAACTCTAATACTTACTAAACATTTAACTACAACCTTAAATATAAAAAAGAATCACAAACAAATATAAAAAACAAGGTTCGGTTCGGTTCGGTTAAATTCGGTTAATAAAGATACCTTAACAGTAACCGTAACTCAAAGGTCGGTTATTCATATTCACCTAACCATAACCGTTCGGTTTAAACGGTTTTGGTTAATTTCAGTTAGTTTTTTCGGTTAATGGTTCGGTTTTCAGTTGTGGTTCGGTTTTTGCTCACCCCTACTAGAGATACCTCTTTCCACCCCTTTAGGCTTTAGAGCCTTCGGCCGTTACTACATCTTCAAAGGGAGAGATTGGAACATGGGCCTTTTGCATAATCCAGCCAAACAGAAAAAAACAAATACCCAACCCACCCACTCGGTAAAACTACCAGCGCCAAAACAAACATAGTGGCCCCACAAAACTGTCTTAGGCCCAACGAAATATTAGGCCCACCAATAGAAATTAAGTTCTCCACGTGAAATTCATGGCCCATCAATGTTTCTTTTCCTCGGTTAGTCCCTTAAGTTTAGGAGTTGTCATTTTCAAACCCTTAACTTTTTATGAACTTTATAAATGTCACTTTTACCACACAGAGAATATATATAATCTGATTTTTTCTTAAAACTTTCGTTTGTTAACATTAAAAAAAATATTTTTTGGGTGCTTATTTTTATGTACGTATATAAATTCGAGTTGGTTTGCATTTAGACGAAACTTTTGTTTGGAAACGAGCCGGATCAAATATAATAAGATTTCATGTGTAATTTTTATGTACGTTTTGAAGTTTGCATGCTTACTTTTTATGTACGTTTCGATGTAAATTTTGTTTTCATTTATAATACATTTTTATTCGCTGATTAAGTTCGAGTTGGTCTATGTCTTAACGTAAATGGTCGAAATAATCTATACATAATCACACCGCATCGTCGGTACAAAACTCGAGTTTGTCTACATTTTGACATAGACTTGATATACTTTTTTGTATAACTTCGAGTTTGTCTACGTTTTAACGTAAATTTGTTGTATGCTTTCATGCTTTATTTTGGTATGTTTCTGACGTATAAGTCGAGTCGCATATAATACGTTTTAACTTGACGGTATAAATTCGAGTTAGTCTACGTTTTCAAACCTGGCCAGACTGGAAACATTTGATAAAACTAATTGAAGCAACATTATTACAATAATACCATCTTTACTTATCAATTTACATCCATGAAGAAGAGCTCACTTGTGACTCTCCCTTTTGATGCTCCACCCTATCAAGCTGTGACGATAACTGAAACAAATCGATCATACAACTTTCGTTGCGAACAACCTCTTCATCATAGTACATAATTCCAAATCTGATTAGATTATCATCCTGGAATCCAACCATGGGGTTTAAATCATGGCTGGCCACAAACACGGGGTGCACTTGCAAGTTTAACGTGTGGATTCTCGAGGAATGAGTAGAAGTACTCATGGACTGAGATGACAGAAGAGAGCGAGCACTCCCAGGACTAGAGACAGAGGCCCGAGTGCATTCGTTGATGAATCGCGGGTTCGTTTTAAAGTTACTAGGAGAAACAGATGTTGAATGCAATTGTTCATCTGTAATGCTGCTGGTTGATTGAAGATCATGAGCACTTCTGCAGTCTTCAAGATTCATATCCCACCTCACTTTGCTCTCTTGCATTTGTTGATATGGACTGTGATGATTATTAGGGATTGGAAAAGACGATCTTGCCCCTGGAAATTCCTTAAACTCGTTACCTGTTCAGTTGAAGTTAGTTAGATAAGACGCAACCCTTCAAGATGTTTCAAGATTACATGTGTTTACTTTTTTGAGCATTTAAATCCTATAAAAAGGTTAATTTTGGGTTATTTATAAGTTAGTTCACATGGATATATGTTTTATTTTTTATGTAAAACTTATCATCAATCCTTTTGTACAAATATACCACAAAATATAACATATGCTATTTTGTGATGTTATAATCTTAAGAGTTAAATGTCATTTTAGTCCATGTGGTTTGTGTCATTTTGCCAGTTTAATCCAAAGATTTGAAATGTTGTCATTTTAGTCCAAATAGTTTTAAATGTTGACATTTTAGTCCACTGGGTTAACTCCATTCCTTTATTCTGTTAACTAGAATGGAATTTCGGTCATTTTATATGTAATTCAGTTAACTAGATGGGCAATTCGACCATGTAAAATGATCGAATTACGCTTTTAGCTAACGTAAAAAATGGACGGAGTTAACTCAGTGGACTAAAATGGCAACACTTGAAACTATTTGTACTAAAATGACGACGTTTCAAACCTTTGGACTAAACTGACAAAATGCCTCAAACCATATGCATTAAAATGACATTTAACTCTAATCTTAAATTATATATTTGCTATTGGCTGTCGGTGACTAAATTAAAATTTCAATAAATTAAATAAATCCGCCAAATATTTTTCTAGAGAATTTTTTTATGCAAGAGTTTATATATTCAATTATTCATGGCCCATCAAAGCCACAAAGGACAAAAGGTGACATCCTCAATAATAAATTCCTATTGCCACTCCTTGTCTTTGATGGTTTGGTTGGGTCATGAATATAACTTATATAAAATGAGTTACATGAGAAGTATAAAGACATTAGGAGATATATCTCTATATACTTTCATATGGTATTTGATACAAGCCAAAATAAAACTTGTCTTACACATTTACTTAGACGTAGAAACATATCATCATATAGGCTATATGATATATCTCTATATGATGTAGCTATTTTGTGATTTTATATCTTAAAGTTGAGATAACATGCAATTAACTAAAATATTACTCTAAAAGGAATAAAATTAACACAAGACAAGACAAGACTAGTAGTACCTTCAACACTAATATTATTATTATATGATGGAAGCAATCTTCCATGTCGTTGACCCACTTGAGGTTTCCTCCTCCGCTCATTGTGACCAGCAAGTCGTTTCCGACAACTCCTCTTCCCATCATCAAACTCACGCACCAAATGAAACCTTTGTTTCAAACCAAAACCCATAAAAATCAATACACAATTTTCACTATAATCATATCCGGGGATGACAATGAGACGGTTGGATAAAACTGTATTCCATATTCGGTCATCGGTTAGTTCGTTAAAAGTTACCTGTTGGGACTAATTTTTTTTACCCAAAAAGATTTTAAGTATAAAAAAATAGTAGATTATTCTAAAACCAAATGACCATAGCAAAAAATGTTTATAACGGGGTCATGGGGTATATATGTATGTTTCGGTAAATTGGGTTAAGTATCATCTAATACCATGCTAGTGAAATTTTAAAACTAATCCCATACCCGAATGTATACCCGCCCCAATTGCAATACCGGTATTGAATGTTTTGGGTTTGCTTGTCGGGTTGGAATTTGAGTTTGATTGCTATCCCTAGCAGAATCCCAACCTGCTGCATTGCTGACAGAACCTTTGTTCGACGCCGTTCAGGATCACTTTCAAAGTCTTCGAGTGAACCTCACAAACCTTGTGCCGTTTATAGTATTCTTTACAGTTGCTAAGATTCTTATTACAACCATAAACTTTGCAGAAAGGTGTCGAAGAGCAAACACCTTTCTGTTCTGATCTTTTTAACAAACTCGAACTCAAAGTTGGGGAAATCTGAGCATCCTTTTGATCCATAATCCTGCCTAGTTTAAGATCAATGACTCCAGATTGTCTAGACTTAGACTGAGGATCTTCAGAAAATGCATTCTGAGAAGCAGAATTGTTCATGAATGGTTGAAAATTGTTGTCCCAAAAGATTTGATTATCAAATGCAACAGCACTTGAAAGAGATTGATCAGATGCAAAACCTTTTATCATAGAGTTATATCTCCAAGACTCCATTTCTTGTTTATAACTTTCAAGAAGCTAATTTGCTTTTTAAGTGACAAAGTTGAAATGAAGGAGACGAAAGTGACAAGATATGGTAATCTAGAGACAATGATGAAGAGGATAAAGTGAAGCATATGCTTCAATGGTGGGAACACAAAAGCAGACAAGATAAGAAAGCGAGTGAGTGACAAAGCTAAAAGCGCATGTTAGCAAGTACGAACAAACAAGATTAATTAACAAGACAATGATCGAGGTTGATTATTATGAAGATGGGGACCTGAGGAAATGAATAAAGAATGGATGATTATGTGTCTGAATGTCCATTGAAGAGATATGTGGTTGATTTTGGATGTGGGTAGGGTCGTTTTGGTGATGGTGAATTGGAATTGATGTGAAGTGATATAGAGAAGATATAAAGATCGTATTTGGCTCTCCATAGATAAGATTTTGTGGGGGAAGGGTCTCCTCAAGCCACTTGTTGTTTGGGGCCAAATAATCAAAATTTCTCAATATAGGTAAGGGTTTTGTTTATTCAATACCATACCATAGGTGTAAATCAGAAAAGGCTTTCGCACTCTCAGTCTCATATCCGATCGTAAAACTATGTTTCATACCAGACTCAATGTTTGTTGGACAATTAATCGTCGGGTACTATGAACAACCATTAGTTTTTTTTTAATATCCGTTGGGATATTGTATAACTTTAAGTTTTAAAAATCTACAATAGATTAAAATTTGATAAAATACATGGATATCAACTTACCATAAAATATTTAAAATATCTAAAATAATGATATAAATATCGAAAGATCAAAGATGATTTGTATTTCTTGGTATAAAAATATATGTAATAATATCAACATATATTATTTTCCAAGTAATGAAATTACTAGAATGAAGTTTTAGTAATCAAATTAAAAATCTTCGGGTAAACAGTATATAGTTTCAAGCAGTCATGTTGGGTATCACCTAATCGCATACCTATCCTACACCAGTGAAATATATATTTGTTTTCAATCCCATACCAGAATAGTCATCCCAATACCCACCGATGTTTCAGGTTTCAAAAATTCGTGTTGGCTCAGGCTTTTTTTTTGCCATCGCTTACCCCTCCGCAAAAAAAAAAATAAAAAAATAAAAAAAGAAAAAAAGAAAAAAAGAAAAAAAAAACGGTGCCTTACTGGCTAGGCTCAAAGGGTGACCACTGATTTAGCTAGTGCATCTGGTTTGGTAGTGGACAGTTGAAACCCCCCTCATCTCCATGACTACATAGCCACTAACATCGTTGAGAACGAGATGGATGTATGGTTTTCATATCTTAATTTCTCCAAGGCCATCAAGGCATCGATAGGAAAGTCACAATTTTAGAAGTGGCACACCGCAACAACCTAACACTCGCTGGTCACAACAGGCGATGGGTTATGTTCGGGTTTCGCAAATGGTAATTAACACCCATATGACACTTACGAGTTTTGCAAGTTCACAGAAGAAGTTTTCAAAACTAGTCCAACTATTGGATTGGTAAGTTGATCTGTTCGATGTCCTGTCTTGCTATGAAAACATCAATAGATATCATATTTCAAACCCATAGTTTACATTAGGTGATGAATCTGGTGATGGAGCTGATGAACCTATTCAATCACTGGATTCACACTTATAATAATCAAATTGATGCAACTGATGATGATTTCCAGTACAAATTGTGAAACCATACGGAATCCGCTTCAACAGAATATCCGTCTTGATTACGATGCCAAGCATAATAAGCTGTATTTCTGTTCTTAATCTCAAATGTAGCATGCCCGTAGCTCGGTTCCCTAAACGCTGAATATTTGGGTTGCGGATCTACCATCCTGCTTTGATAAAAAAAATCAAAGTTCACTTTTTTTTTTTTTTTTTTTTTTTTTTTTTTTTTTATCAAAGTGAGTTTTAAGAAATTTATTTAAAAAAAAAGTATCGAAATAGTTTCAAAAATATATATGTTTTTCTGACGGCTAGTAGCGACATGGTAGAAAAATCCAAATAACCTATTCATAATGTCAGGTGTAATTTTAAGCAATGACATACTCATAGAGTAATCCTTCTTGGTTTCCTCCATCACCAATGGTTATGTGAACAGGGGCAGATGCATCCATTTTAGGAGTGCACAACCTGTTTTCGATATTGTAAGCAGTATTTGATACCCGATCCCGCAACAGTAAAAAAAGTCATAAAGTCAAAAACTCGGAGGACATGTGTTTAATAGTTAATCTATACATTTAGAGGTGTTAATTGTTCGGTTTTAAACCGACTAAATTGAAAACAACACCAAATTGAGTTACATATTTGGATTTTGACTGATTTTTTAGTTTTAGAAATATGTATTTGGTTCAGACCAAATATCAAATACAAATTATTTGAGTTTTGTCATATAGCCTAACCCCGTTACAACTTTATCCCAATTGAATTTAACCCCACTTATTCCAATAAACAAATAGTATGTAAAAATTTAAAAAGAATAAAAAAATGTTACTTGTTTATTCAGCTGAAAACCGAATTGAATTCGAATAAAGCAAATAATCCGAATTCTAACGATAAACACCCCTATTGAAAAATTACTCACCGTTCGCTCGTAGGCATGAACGTGTCCAGCAAATACAACATCAACTTTGTACTGAACAAAATATTGCTCATACATCACTCTCATAGTTTCACCTTCCATATAACGATGCACATAGGTACTATATAATGGACAATGCATAACCACAATTAACCATGGAGTTTTGCTTCGATTCACTTTCGGTAGCTCCTTCATGAGCCATTTATATTGCGGCGTGGACTTTCCTGCGAAACAAACAAATTACGATTAACTTCATTCCAGGAAATGTTTAGCTATCAATTTGTTTCTAGAAATCAAAATTTTCTTGCAAATAGCTATGAAATAACAAGAATTAGATAATCAACTTAAATAAAAATTTGTTTCTTATTGTAACTTGTGTTATAAAACAAACAATACATCCCCTTAGGCTTACCATAAGCCGAATAAGATGACAACACGATTATGTAAGCAGAAGCTCGTTTAATCGAGTACCAAAGAGGAGATGTAGTCCCGGATGCTTCATATGGCACGAAATACCGGTGTGTATAAGGCTTAAATGGTTCACCTTCACCCTACAAAATAAAAATGTAAGTAAAAAATATCTAAAAAATAATCATCAATGTATCAAATTAAACAAGTTAGTTACATATTCAGGAAGAAAATCAATTTCATGATTCCTAGCATTCCAAATCCATGGTTGGTAAGCCACATTTCTTTCAACAAATCTTCCCCATGTATCCCACCTATTCTTATCATGCAACGGATATTTATCGGCATATGAAAGGTCACCAACAAAAAGCACGGTCTGCCCTTTTATCGGGTTTGACTCGTAATGAGTCAAAGTTCGGTTTGAGTCAAATGTTTGACCAAGATCCCCTAAAGGTACAAGAAAGAAGTAAGTCCATCATATAACCTATTGGTCGTATCACAAAGTAAGCAGAGCACGGAGGATCATTACATAATACTAAATTACATTCTATTGTTATGATTTTATATTCTGTTAATCAAAATTTTCGGTTATTACAAACCTACACATATAGCTTCAACCTACGCATATGGGATCATCAACCTACACACATGTGGTTTCAACATAAATTTGTGCTCAATATATGAGTAATTAAGCTTATATGCAATACCGATAAGACCAAAAGTATATGGAACATCAGGACCGACTTCAGGAGGTGTAGTAAACCAGAACCGTCGTGTGGCATCCCCTGTCCCGACCTCGTAAAAGCACTTGGTATTATACTGCAATATTTAAATGATAATGTTTATTAGATCACTTTGTTATAATTAACTAGAAATGGTAAGCTCGACCCATTTATTTGTATATAGGTTGTGTTTTATTTAAAATAGGAATAAAAATCTTAAAGATATAACGTGAACACAGCAAATGGGTCAAATAAAAAGTTTAGCTAAAGAGAACAAGTCAAACTAGTGGACACTTTATACAAAGGGCTTGTTTGGCTAAGATTATTTAACTAAAAAAACTTTTTGTTAAAAAAACTTATTAACTTATGACTTTTTAAAAAATTAGTTTTTAAAAAAGTGTTTGAATTAGCTTATGGGGTGAGAAAAGCTAATAAGTCAATAAGTTGTTTTTTAAAAAGTGTTCGGCTTAGCCTATTCATATAAAATGACTAAAAAGGGTTGGAAAAACCAATAAGTCATAAGCAGCTTCAAAAATGCACTCCTTATTAACTTTTCAAAACTAACTTTTCCTCTCCATACAAAAAGTTAAGTTATTTTGAAAAGTAATTATGAGTTTACCAAACACTTTTTCTCCTTATTACCATTTTGTAAAAGTCAATAAATTATAAGGAGGTGTTGAAAATATTATCCAAACACCCCCAAAGTTTACTTTTGACGCATTCAACCTCGTAAGTCATTTTTGTTGAAGGATATAGAGAGTTTTATTGTAAAAAAATAATTTTAATAGCCATAATTAAATCGCCAACTTTAAAAGATAGAAAGAAGTATTTGGGGTTAACCTGGCCCGCTCTGATAAGTTTTGAAGATTATAAAACCCGAATCCCTTAGACTAGTGGGTATGGAGAGTCTCATCCCTAAGGGGATGGGCCGCTACGTCACCGCCACGTAAGAGTGGCTTGAAGAGGATGGACCTAGGGGGTGGGGGATGAACCCCTTTATATATATATATATATATATATATATATGCATGTATGTATAGGTGTATGTGTGTGAGGAGAGAGGAGAGAGACCCGTCTTATCCGGCTGTGGGGAGCCGATCTTGCCGAGCCGAAGGAGTGGCCGAGTGAGGGGTGGTGTGGGGGACCGGCGCCGGTCCTAGCCGGGCCTCAGCCGGCCCCCATACCCACTAGTCTTATGACCCATCAGCCCAACATGCATGTCCGACCCACGTAAACATATCTATTGTAAATATTGAAAGCATCGATTTTTCTTACTTCAAGATTCTTGATGGTGCAATGATGGATGTACGGTGAGCTGTAATTGTAGTACTTGTAGGTGACAACTGTTCCCACCGCATGTTTTTTAAGCTCAGTATATTCTCAGCCCAGTAAATTACTTCACTTGAACCGGGTTCATTTGGTGTAACCCAAGAAACAATCACTCCTCTCCCTTCATTGTCCCCTTGTGTTATGTGAACCTTCATTTAAATATAAAGTTTCATCATAAGTTACAAAAAAAAGATACTCACAGAGGCATATTCACATGTATGAATGGTTAGATAGCGAAACCTGTTGAGGAGAATTATAGCCAGGAGGTAGTGCAAAAACATCGCTGTTCAATGGCATATCATCACTAATGCCACTACTTCTGGAATAGCTGCTGCTACTGATTCCTCCATTGCATGATCTCAGAGCTCCTATAATCAAACCTGCTAACAACAGATAAAACGATCCGAATCCAACCCAACTCATAGCCATGTTTGACCCAGCAAACCTCAAATTCACATAGCACGAATCCGTGTTATTATAATTGCTGGAGCATTGGCAGACATTGGAATGCGTGTTGGATAAACTCATTCGTCCTGTTGTATAAAGCTATGCATGTAGGATAAGGCAGCATGGTTCAAGATCACTGATGTGCTTTATTATATTATTGGAGCAGAATCAAGTCATGTGACTCCCATGCAGAAATCTTAATAAAGTCGTTTGCCGGTTAATTTTTTTCTTTTTTTTTAGCAGCGTTAGCGGGTAGAATAGTCGAATATGAAAATGTAGTATACTTATTCATTAAGTAGATGTGTAAATAAGTGGTGTGGCTCGTAAGCTACTGAGATCTGATCGTTAAAAACATGGAACCAAGCCCGAGCTTAGACAAGTTTGAGCCTAAGCTCTAGCCTAAAATATACCGAGCCGACCTAAGCTTCACTTATCGAACTCGAGTAGGCTTGCAAGCCTAAATAAATCTATAATTTATATCATTTTTCATAAATTATATTTATAGTTATAGTTATATAAATCTATACTCTATAATAAATAAAATTCTTTGGAGACATGACAACGTCAGGTAAAATGTTTTTTTTGGACGACAACTCACTTTATATATAAGTATAAAGAGCCAGCAATAAGCTAAACAACAAACCCGGAAAACAAAACGACGGAGAAAAACAAGCTACATCAGACGAACTCTACAGGAGGTCAATTACTTTGAAACCCAGCCACTTTTCCCACTTTGGATCGGGAAGCCTGGTCCGATGAGTCAACCACAAAAAGACGTCCTCCTTGATGAGCTCGATGGTCTTTCGGGTTGGCAGGAACACATCTTCAAAAACTTTGGAATTCCTAGCTTGCCAAATCCACCAAACAGTTGCCATAATAACCGAGTAAACAACCTTTTTCCATTTTGTTGAACCTGTCTTATTCGCATCCACACCAATATTCGCCACCATATACTTCGAGCCCACAAGCAACAACTCACAAAAAACATGATCCGCGTCTTCCGTTCCGTAACCACACCTATTGCATGTCACGCTTGGAAGTTGAACTCCGCGGGCAACAACTTTTGTTTTCATTGCTACCTTTCCGACAATTGCTCTCCAAAGCAAATAGTTGCATTTATGGGGAGCCTATATGTTCAAAGTAAAAATATCCCCCACTGCAGCCCCGTTGTTAGCCTTCGCCAGATCAAACCGAATGCTCTTGGTATTGTAATATGTTTTATTAAAGTTTGATTAATTTTAGGTAGTTGGTATTGTAATAGGTTTAGGAAAGGTTTAATGTGTGACAACCCGAGATTTCCAGACCTTTCCTTTAAGCATTACCTATTTCGTATTCATGTTTTATACTTTGTATTTTGGATCATGTGTATTATTATGGAATGATTTTAGTATAAGTTTGGTGGTTTAATGATTGTTTAGTTAATAAAAACCTTTTTTGACAAAATCCTTTTCACACATTGCTCAACGAATAACTGTTCGACAAAACATGAAGTGTTTCTTCATGGGCTGTTCGACGAAACATGGGTTTCGTCACCATTGAGTCTTTCGTCGGCCCAATTCCTATCGAAGCCCAGGAGTGGCCCAGTTGTCTGTTTGACTATATATACATGCATAAGGGTTACGAAACACTTTTAGCAAACCCTAACCTACTCTTGGGGAGTCCGACGACAGTTCTTTTCTTCGTAACCTCTCCCCTATTGTGAAATTTATTCGCTGAGATCAACTGTTCGATATCGCGGTTAGTGCACCATCATTTCTATTAGTTGTTTGCTGTGAATGTTTGATGTTTTGATCGCTATGTCTGCATGAACAATAACTCTATGTGGTGATGAAAAACAGATGTATAGTATGAATAGATTGGAGTATTTGTGAGTTAACTTTATGTGAAACTAGGGTTTCGTCTACGACATAGTACAGTTTGAATGGATGAATGATTATGATGCTTGTTCATGTTGATGTTAATGATTAGGATCTTATAGCCGATGAGTGTATATGTTTGATCTTGGGTTCGTAATCAATTGATGTGTTGCTTGAATTACAATGACGATTGTAATGTAAGTTGTTTACTAATCTGTGTATTAGTGCATGGTGAAACTGTATGGCCCGGATAAATGGTTAAACAACAAATGATTGGTATAATTAGGGTTTTTGTTCATGATTTGAAAATGATTGGTTGATCTGATTGGGGAAAACCGTCAAGTTGTTAACAATAATTACGGCTGAAATTGATGAAACTGTTAAGGATAGTCGACAAAACATAGGTCTTTTGTCAGCAAACATTCCGACGAAACATGGGATCTTTCGTCGACAAGCATCCCAACGAAATATGATCTTTCGCCACAGGGATGTTTTGTCATGTAAGTCAATGGATTGAACAGTAAGTGTCTGTAATGATGATGATGATAAATACTTGTGTGTGCACACGATCTTTGTTACATATTAATGATGATATGCATGCTACGTGTTGCACTGTAACCCTGTGATGAATGTAACCTGTGTAAAACATATGACTTGGGTGATTATGAGACTGATAATTATTGTTAACCACGGTAGGGTTGGTTGATTAACTTGGAAACGGGTAACTTAACAAACCGAGCAAACCAAGGTGAGTTCACTGCCTTTTTCAATCATGCATCCCAGGGAGGGATATCGGGTAACGTTCCGGGGAGGAATGTCAGGTTATTGGGATGTTGGTTATTACACTCATTTCTATCATTAAATCCCCTTACATATACCGATTGGTTGCCGGGGAGGCAACGCAGTTATTAGTTGATAGCGCTATTAGGTTTGGCACCCTCACACCGTACCGGGGAGGACGGTCGTGAACTAATACCTTAACCACTTAACCAATGTGTGATAGAGCATTAGGGTTTGGGTAAATAAATCTAGAACCATCTGCGGTAATCGAGTTAATAACAACACAAAATCATTGAATCGTCTTATACTCATATCTTGTAACTAAAACGTGTTAACAATCTTTGAACTCACCAGCGTCGTCTAACACACTTGTCTGCATGCTTGCAGGTCGTTAGATTCTTGGACATGGAACTTGCTATCTAGGAGTGCTGGAGTGGTCATGGGTCACAACTCTTGGATATTTATTCTTGGTTTAGTACATTGTTTTGAAATACTTGAACAACGAATAATATTATGCTTCCGCTGAATGTTTACTTTGGTTTTAACTTATGACTTGGATTTATATTATGAAATGAATCGAATGTGACATAATGTCTGGTAGAGGAAGTTTAGTAGAGTTATAAATAGGGGTCTAGGTTGTTCTTTTAATTATCCCTTTTTCTTGTAAGTTAGTAAGTTCGTTTGATTTAATACAAAGAGTTGTGGGTTTGTCCTCCCCAAATATCTCATGTTCGTGTGTGATACAATTATTTGAACCATCTTGGCCAACATAGGATATGTGGTTGAAAGCACATTCAACTACTTGAGTTTATACAATGGAAAATGTACAAGTCTATGATGCAATGCAACATTGCTAATAACAACATTGCAAAGAGAATTAGAGACCACAAAGGAAAATGATTTCTGAACCCAAAGTGTGTTAGGTTGCATCACATATAGTCTTCGTATACATTAGCAAGAACTAAAGATTGTTTCATTGATAGGGCTTGTAACATACAAGCGATTTTAGAAAAATATACTAGGTCATCTGTATCATTACAAAGCCTAAGAATGAAAGCAAATGTACTTAAAGTATGGAACAAAAAGAACATATGAAAGATAAAGTTTTGATGGGAGTTGAATTATGCCAGATTTGGAAACTGTAATGACAATTTCATTAGGTAAAGTAAGATAAAGAAGTTTGTAAGCAATCGTAGGTCTGAGAAAAGGGTTTCTTCAAAAAAAAAAAAAACATTTGATCACTAACTCACGTTGACGTGTGCGGGTGTGTATATGTTTTTAATATATATTTTAGCTCTTTTTACTAGCCGATTCAAGTTTTAAATTTGTAAAACACGAAATTCTACTATCACTCTACGCACACGTTAGGGCAAGTGCACCCATCGTGTACGTAGTATGGTGATGGCAAGATACCGAGGTCGTCCAAGAACACAAGAGCTTTTAATATTGGCTTATCGTTAATGTCTAATCTAACCAAATTTTGATGAAAAGGTTTTTAAAGCTATAAAAAGATAAACTAAAAAAAAATAAAATATAAGGAAAAACAAATAGACAAGAAGGAATCACTTGGTTCCAACTCCTCTTTTATGTATCCTTTTAATGATTTCCGCACTTTGGGTATTTTAAGAGATTATCTTTAATTTATAGTAGTAGGCCCCCTTCCAGGCAACGTTACCCTCAACCTACTGGTCTGAGTCAGCATGGATACAATTGTCACACCCTGTCTTTTGCGAAAACGTATGTGTGTGACTTGATCAGTTTTCATTGCATTCGATCATAACAAACAACTACATGCATTAAATTAAGCGATGTTTATCCATACACGAGTTTAAAGCATTACAAACACAAGTTGTTTAAGTTTCCAACCAACACAAGTATTAAGTTAAGTTACAACCCAACATAAGTTTCAAAGTTTCATCAAAGGACTTGTTTTTACAAAAGATAAGTTTCATGAGGCTTTGCATTCTATATCTCATCTAAGAAGAGATATATAAACCAAACCCTCCAAAATGCGGATGACATCGAGACTTGAAACCCAAAAACTTCTAGACAACGCTGCACCAAGATCCATTTATCTTCCTGAAATACATGAAAGTTGAAAAAAATCAACAAAAGTTGAGCGAGTTCATGTGTTTTATGTATATGCGCATCAAATGAATCTCAAAAACATTGAAAGTTTAGATGTAATTAGGTATATAAAGCGTCTATGAACATGTTGATCATTAATGTTTTGCAAGGACATTAATATATGTGACGACATAGGAGGTACTCAACCCGAGTAGACGATTTTTAGTGTCGATTCACCTCGACTGGGACACAACAGCACTCTAAGTGGTCACCCATGGACCGTGAGTGGGGCTTGCCCATACCCATTAGATCTAACCTTTGTTCCTTGGTCCTTAAAAGGATTAATGGCCCCTCAGTTACAGCCTATGCTCACATGATCTAAGAGTTCATTCCTTAGCTTAATCATACCCAAGTTTGACGTGTATTTCCCCCGAAAGTTGTAATCCGGAAAACGTTAAAAGAAAAAGGGGGACATGAACTCACAGGTTTGCGTCCGTACTCGTGTGCACTCAAAGTTGATATCCGCGAGTCGTGTCACTACCTACAAACGTGCTATGTTTTATTAGCCACTTTGGTCGTGTAACGACTCTTAGTCTTAATTATTTATTAGGACTTGTTTTGGAATTTTGCATTCTTTGAGTTACACGTTCGGTGTGAGATGTACATATATAATTTTCATAATTATATATAATTCCAACTTAATGTATTAGTTAAAATAATTATATTTTAACTTATATTATTGGTATTCATTTATTCGGGGGGTTTGTTAAAAATAATATATTTTTAGCTCGTTGTCTTATATGGTTCTCGTATACATAGGTTTGTAGTTTCCCATAACCAACATACCGTTTATTGAGTATAACACATTTATACGTCTTTACAAGTATAGGTATACTTGTATTATGAACATGTTAAGTATGTCACTTTGTACTCTCATGCTTGTGTATAATACTTGTTTGAGGGTATTTTACGAAGTGTTGGTAGTGTATGTTGGTATGTATTTGTACGTATAAAAATACGTATTTTCTTGTATTTATTAAGTATTTCATACTTAATATATATATAAGTTTTCCTGACTATTTTTTCCACTAAAAATCAATATTCTTGTATTCTTAAAATATATATTTTAAGATACTTTTTATAGAAAAATATCTATATTTTGGCCTTAGTAAAATATGTATATATTCACATATATCTTAAAAATAATCTATTTTTAAGATCAAGTTAGAAAAATATATATTTTTAGCTTCCACTAAAATAATATACTTTTAAAGTGTTTATGAAAATATTTATTTTCTTATACCCAAAATAATATATTTTCAAGTTGACAAAATATGAAATATTTTTATGATAATTGTAAAAGCACATAGTTTGTCGTTTGTTTGCTTTTGAAAATACTGTTTACTAAATTTGTCATAATACGAATTAAATTTCCGGAGTATTTATATAATTTGTCCAACGTATCCATTATCCTAATTGTCCAATATTTGTGTGCAAGTAATATATTTATTTTCTTAAAATTTTGTAATCTTTCAATTACAATTTTTTGGTATTCTTTTGGTGTGGTATATTATTTTCCAAGTTCATTATTTTCCAAGTTCCTAATTTTTAGTACAACTATTACAAATAATATACAGATAGCACATAATTTGTGTGCTTTCTAAATATATATTTTCCTAAATATTTACTTAGTCATTTTTATTTTTGAAAACCAACCTCCATTACTTGAAATTTTTATACCAAAAATTATGGCAATTTTTATACTTAAAACCATGATTCAAGATTACTTGTAAACACTTGTTTAAACTTATTTTTCTAAGTGTTTAATTTTTATAAAAATTTTGCCATAGTTTCCTTTGAAAAATGGAGGATTTCATGCTTTAAGCATATCATTTTCTTTTTAAAAAACCATCAACAATCATCAACAACAATACTACAACTTACCAAATGCCATAAAATACATTCCTTCATGAAGTCATGAATTGAATTTTTATAAAAACTTGTTGTATTTTAACATGGTGATTAACATGATCTATTAACACTAAAAACATGATTTTTACTTCATAAAAACCATCCTTGTAAAAATTTCATCTTCACAACTTGTGAACTACTTTTGTAAAAATTCATCTTCTTGAGCTTTTCATGTCTTAAACACTTCAAGTGTTTCATTTTCACCCATAAAACAAGTTCACTTTCTTTCAAAAAAAACCAAATCATGCTAAACATGAAGTAAACTTTGTTTCTTGAAACTTTGATATTTCAAATCCTTCACTTTTAAGATCTACAACTTGTAGGAACCATTTTCATCACAAAATCAAAACATTTTTCATACTTCAAAAATTTTGGCTCGCAGATGTTGCTCATGTTCCTCCTTGGTTCGCGAGTATATAAGGATGTCATCAATAAATACATTTTACACACCCGATTCATGAGATCCATGAATACCGCCGGTGCGTTCGTTAAGCCAAATGGCATGATAAAGAACTCGTAATGTCCATAGCGAGTCCTAAAGGCCGTTTTAGGGATGCTTTCTTCTTGTATTCTCAACTGAGGATATCCCGATCTCAAGTCAATCTTGGAGTAGTAACTGGAACCTTGCAGCTGATCGAACAAGTCATCAATCTTGGAGTAGTAACTGGAACCTTGCAGTTGATCGAACAAGTCATCAATCCTCGGCAAGGGATACCGATTCTTGATGGTTAGTTTGTTTAACTCCTTGTAGTCTATGCACATACGGAAACAGCCGTCCTTCTTCTTAACAAATAACACTGGAGCTCCCCAAGGTGAGAAGCTCGGCCTGATAAATCCCTTGTCTAGCAACTCTTGTAGCTGAGTCGAAAGCTCTTGCATTTCAGATGGAGCTAGCCGGTATGGCGCCTTTGCCACTGGTGCCGCTCCTGGCACTAGATCTATCCGAAACTCCACTTGTCACTGTGGAGGTAACCCAGGCAAGCCTTCGGGAAAGATTTCAGGAGATTCTCGCACAACGGGGATGTCTTCTAGCTTTGGCTCCTTGGTCTCCTTGTCAATGACGTGTGCGAGGAAAGCTTTGCAGCCTTTTCGGAGACACTTCTGCGCCTTCATATATTATGACTCGTAGGGGCGTCTCACCTTTCTCTCCATGGACTACGAGTGTTTCTCCATTCGGCAACGGGATGCGAATGGTCTTCTCATGGAAAACCACTTCCGCTCGGTGATGACTGTCGTAAGGGTCAATCAAAAACCTAAATAAGCTACGTAGATAGCGTAAGTAGGGTATCGTATCCACGGGGAATTTGTGGTCATTGTTAAAGTAATTAATTAAAAGCTAACTATCTAATTCGAGGGTTTGTTTGTTTGATTGCAAAGAAAACACGATTTGTCACGAAAAGTGTTATCAATATTAAGAAGAAGTAACCTCCACCTGGAATCCCGAATACCCGTTTTAATATAAAAATCCGTTTTCTGATTCAAAACACCACATAGACATGGCCTCGGAATTAATGAATTTGATTAGTTAATAGGGATAGTTTTTAAGATTCACTATGCAACCTAATAACCCGTTTGATTGTATCAATTACCCACCAATTTACCAACCCGCTAACAACGCAAGAAAGTTGCCAATACGCTTAATAAATGACAAGTAATTCAAACACAAGAAACGTTTACCAATAATCCAACACAAGTAGTCAAGATATACTAGTTTGTACGAATAAGAAAAAATAGATAATTACATCAAACCGCGTAAACGTTCATCTGGGCGGAAGTCACAAGGAGTTTAGCCGCGCATGGTGATCTTTGCCGCTTCGATTGTCATCCCGATTAGGTTAGACTTCATGGATTGGCTTCAGATATGAAGAGTGATGATGAAATTCGTCCTGATGCTCTATGTTGACGGCTGCGTCTTCGTTTTTTTTCCCAAATTGCCGTCAAAAGCCCCCTCTTAAGTCCACTTGATCAAAGTCCAAGCCCATGTGCGGCCCACTCTCAAGTCAGCCAAACCCTCTAGTGCACGTGTATATGTACCAAGAATTGATGAATTGCCCTTTTTGAAACAAAAGCCTCCACGTGAGTTATTATTTGTAATTCGTCCCTTGTGTCTGCGTTTTTCCAATGGCCCCCTCCAATATTCACGTGATGCCCTATTTAATTCTTGGCATAGTTGGTTCGAAGCTGCAAAAGGAACACAAACAAAATTAAATCACAATAATATTAAAGTGCATTTAATTCCATAATGTTATAATTCATCCACTTCCAAGCTTACGTAGATGTGTAATTCTCTCAATTAACTCCACAATCTCAATTAATTCCAAATTAATTACACCACTCTCTAAACATAAACATAATTTATTTCTTGTTAGAACTTTAAATTTATCATTTTAGCTCAAACTCTTGCTAACCCACAAAAATACAAAAACCACTAAAAGTAATATATTTTAGAACAATACCGTTGCATTTATAACATAATTAACTACCCAACAAGTGTACCTTAAATGCACCGATCACTCGGTTGTCGGACAACCAATCCATTCCGACAACAACATCGAAACTACCTAGACCAACTGGTAGAATATCGATAGAGAATTCCCGCTCTCCAAGTTCAAGTGTACAACCTTTAATAACTTCATCCACTTCGACTAATTTCCCATTTGCTAACTCTATAGAATATGGGATGTCTAGCTTACTTGCTTCTATACAAAGTATGTCCTTAAATTCTATAGATATAAAGCTAAATTCGGTGCCAGTATCAATCAAAATGGATGCATAGTGTTGGTTAATAGGGAACGTACTCGTAACAACAGTCGAGTCCTGGCGCGCTTCACGTGCTCCAATCGAGAAGACTCTTCCACGTGCTTGATTTTCCTTTGGGCAATCCTTCCTAATGTGCCCCATGTCTCCACAGTTAAAACAACCTTGGCCTCGACCATTACCATTTCCACCTTGGTTGTTGTTGTTGCTGTTTCCTCCCTGATTGTTGTTATGGTTTCGGCCCTGGTTGTTGTTGTTGTTTCCGCCCTAATTGTTGTTACCACCTTGGTGATAGTTACCATTTCCTCCTCGGTTGGCATTTCTTACTCCTGTTCCCACCCAACAGGTTTCCTTGATGTGCCCCTCATTTCCACATTTGTCACACTTAGGTCTCGGGCATCGACCATCATGGTTAAACTTTCATCTATCACACCTGGGCTTGGAACCCATATAACCGTTACCACTGGCCTCATTAATGGCTCCATAAGCTTTCGTGCCACGAGGCGGGTTTGTTTCCCTTCGTTTTGTGACAACTGTGCTCTGTAATCGATGTACAATATAAAACAATGTTAATTATCAATAAAACAATGTGTTTTGGTGTTATTATGTGTGTGTATTTTAGTTTTATGATTTTATGATTTGATTCGAATCCGATTTCAAGCTTTAAATTGCTTTCTGGAAAGTTATACGCAAACTGGTACGTAAACGCAATCAGTTTAACGCGACAAATACTCCAGACTAGTGACATAGGCTTAACATACCTTAAATAACCTTCACATAACTTAGAAATAAGTTTTGGATGGTTTGGTATGTCGAAAACAAGTTTGTTCGATCGCAGGGACTATTTGTGTCAAACTGCGAAACTATACCAATTTTATAGTAACGAACATTCCGGAACTAGATCATAAGTTAAACATACCCTAAATATCCTTTACATAGCTTAGAAATAGGCTTTGAGGGGTTCGGTATGTTAAAATAAACTTATTTGATCAATAGGGACTAAAAGCGTCAAAAAGTGCACAAGTTTGCATTTTCGCGCATATCTTACGTTCTGAATATATTCGGACACCCAAAAATTTATGTAATCATTAAAATATTTTATTTTAGTGATTGGTATGATAAAATTCCATTCGTCGCTTAATTTGGATCGTTTTTGCGTTCGTTACGACTTCCAAATCGTAATTAACCGAATAACGCGATCGTACGACCAAACGAACTGACATCCGATATGTTTTTGAGCATATTTTTAGTTCCCTATACTTTAACTTCATTTTAGAGCCTTGAAATGAGGTTAACGGGGCTTAAACGTGTCAAAGATGCATCAAAACACATGTTTCTAAGCTGCAGGGACTAGTTTTGACAATCTGCCAAAGATGTCCAGGCGGGCCGCGTAAGCCCAGGTCCTATCTTACGCGGGGCGCAAGGTCTTGCCAGACAGAAACATTGAATCTGGACTTGGGACTTGATTTTAATGGTTTTAAACACTTGTTTTGGATACCATCTACTGATTTTTGCTAGTTTTACAAGTCCCCATGGTTTCTAAAACCATTAACCCACTTGTATGGCCAAGATCATTGCCTCTTTAGAAAGAAACGATCCTAATGGTGAACCGAAAACTATATATAGCCATTCTCTCTTTCATTTTTCTGCACCCTTGATCTGATTTCTCTAAGTTGAAGTTATAATACTTCATACATGAGATTTTAAGATCAAGTTCTCCCTAGCTTGGACCCTTTGTAAGCTTCTTTCGTTCTTTTATCGCTTTTCGAGCGTGAAAGTCAAACAGTGTTTGACTTTCCACTTTGACCACGAGTTGGTCAACACGAAGTTCGTTTGAACTTCGCAACGTGAGCGTAATCACGATGGTTATAGTCCTTAGTGACTATACCTACTGATTACCACGTTGACTAGGCGTAGTGACGAGTCGTAGTTTCGGTCAAAATGCCCATTTAAGCGTATTTTACAACCAAACTACTCTTGGTATCAAAATACTTTGTTTTGATATCAAAACCTGTTTTCTAACTTAGTTAAACATATTCCAACATGTTTAGCTCGTCACTTTTAGTTTAGTGCTTGTTTAGAGTCGTAAGTCAAGCGGTCTAACCCACCGCTTAGACTTTCGAACTCGACCCGTTTGGTCGATCATTAGGATTCGACCAAGCATGTTTAGTGACCATAGTTGCATAGGGAATAACCTTCCGAGGTTATACCTTATGGTCACCTAGTTTAAGTAGTTGTATGATAGGTAGTTTATATGCCTTAGGTAAATGACCAAAATGCCCTTTTCATGCATAATTGGATTTTAAGCATATGTAACTTAACTTTTTTCCCCTTAACTGATTATGCAACATATTTAAACATATTAGGGCACATAATACTTGTCATAGGACTAGTTAGACGTCTCGAATGCGCATTTGCCTGAACGACGCGTTAAAGTAGCGTAAGCTACCTTAATGGGTCGTAACGGGTCGAAAGCACTTAGGTTAGCTTCCAATTTAGAATGTAGGCTTTGTTAATCCATATCACATGAGTTCCAATACTCATTTGGTTTACAAGACCTCATTCTGTCTGATCTTCCGTTTTAGGTGTCTATTTATTTACTAGTGATTCGATTATTAGGTGCTGCTTGAGTTTCCTTGGTTTGATTGAGCTTGTTGAGTTCTTTAGATTGAGGATAATTTGCACTTCGATGTGAGAACATAGTTCCCCTATTTTCCTGTTTTCAATTGTTTTGGGGTGATTCATATGTATTAAACGATTTCGTGGTTTAAACGATGGTTTCAAAAACGATTAAGATGGTTTATATTAAACTAATAACGATTTCGATAATATGGACGAACTTGATGGTTGTAGTTACATAACGAATGACATTCATTAACATTGATCAAGTCGACCAGTATTAGGTTATGGTACCATAGGATCTGACAAATCCCGTTATCAGACTACACCCATGATTATGTGTGGGGGTTATGTAGGTAACGACCGAATCTGATGATTGTTAAGTTACCCTTTGGTGGTTTGTTAATGCAAGTATCGAGATAGTCAAGTCACGAAGGTTTGAATGTTATTAGCGAGACGACCATAAGTAGTTTCACAGTTAAAACGAAACGATTTGGGACGAGTTAAACGATTTGATACGACTTAAACGATATAAACAAATTAGATAAACGATTGGTTTTGGGTTGTAGTTACATAACGAATGACATTCACTAACATTGATTAAGCCGACCAGTCTTAGGTTATGGTACCATAGGATCTGACAGATCCCGTTATCAGACTACACCCATGGTTATGTGTGGGGGTTATGTAGGTAACGACCGAATCTGATGATTGTTAACTTACCCTTTGGTGGTTTGTTAATGCGAGTTTCGAGATAGTTGAGTCATAAAGGTTTGAATGTTATTAGCGAGACGACCATAAGTAGTTTCACAGTTAAAACGAAACGATTTGGGACGAGTTAAACGATTTGATACGACTTAAACGAGATAAACGAATTGGATAAACGATTGGTTTTGGGTTGTGATTAGGTAATGGGACGAGTGTAACATGATAGAAGCATCGTAGATACGCCGCTGGCACATCTTATATATAAGTGCTCCTATCATATTACATTGCATGTCATTATTTAGTTCACTTGGGAAATGATTTTGAAACGATGTCACACAACGAGGTTTTCGAAATGATATAAACCATGCGAGTTTTATTAACGAGTTTTTACGAGATGTTTTACGATTGGGTTTACTAAAACAAATGTTTTGGGGTTAAGAATCATGGCTACGAGATTTTATAAACTATAACCAACTTGATTTGAGTTGGTTAATTATGTTGCAATACACTTTTCAAAACGAGGTTTGTACTTTTGACTCTTGTAGTCTATTGAGGTACTGCAACATATAAACGAGCCATGAATCCGACACTCTCATAAAACCTATGTGCTCGCCAACATTTCTTTGCTGACTTTATTTTTACATATGTTTCAGGTTATGTTGCTTGATGTTGATTGCTAGGAAGCGTGTTCACTTAGGATCTGGACGTGGCCTTAGCGACATAAAAACAATGATAGACAATATGTAACTTGTTTGTTTGGTTTTGAGATAATGTACATTACATAATAATTCAATAAAATGAAACTTTTGTATCCATGGTTGTGAAACAATAATTCTGTTACAATACTCCCCGACGTTTATGCCGCGGTTTCGTTGTTTTAACGCGGTTGGGGTGTAACAGAAGAGTTGGTATCAGAGCCAATGGTTATAGGGAATTAGGTTATTAGCAATGCTTTAGCCTAGACTATAACTTTTTAGGACCCCAACGCAAGTTTACTTGTGTTTAGATTTTAAAACAATACCGTCACCTATCCTTGGGTGATAACCACAACGAGAACACAATAACAAATCCGCTTCGAAAATTAATCATCTATCCTTGGATGATTGATTATAAGGTTTTGAACCCTCTGAATTTTCAAAATCTCGTCAAAGTTTGGGTCTTATAATGTGAACACGTGCAAACTGGAAGGGTGAATGCCTGTACCTTGAGTTTTCTGTCTAAGGCTAGAGTGTTCGTACAAATCCGCAGTATCGGACCAGTCACTCTTACCTGGGAACTCTTGGGGTGAGTGTTCACTTATAGGCGAGCATGTCTTCGCGATACATTATATTGACTCATTTACTTTGATTTGTCAATGCGTGTTATTTGTTTGTTCGAGGTAACAAACGAATAATCGCCTTCCTTGTGTTTTGTCAGTGTTTTCAATACCTCTTTTGTTTTTCCAATTATCGACCTCACTCATTTATCATGTTTCCTTGTTAGACAATGCCTCCTCGTCGTGGTGCACAACCTCTAACCAACGAAGAAGTCGCAGCCCTTGTCGCTCAACAAATGGCTGCAGTACTTCTGAATGTAGTAACCCAGATCCATCAGTTATACAACAACAATAACAACAATAATGCACAGTGTAATTTCAAAACCATCAATTCGGCTAAGCCATTGAATTTTTCTGGGTCACAAGGAGCAACCGCGCTCCTGCAATGGTTCGAAAGTTTGGAAAGCACATTCAGACATGTGCAATGTCCGAATAAGCGTAAGGTTGAATTTGCATCCAGTGTGTTCGAGAAGCGTGCTCTTACATGGTGGAACGGTGTGATGCGCGATAGGGGTGCCGATGTGGCGATGACACAAAGTTGGGAAGAGCTCCGAGCTATTATGATGAGAGAGTTCTGTCCCCGTCACGAGATTCGAGCTTTGGAGCAAGAATTTGACGATCTGAAACAAGATGGGGGAGAACACCGTGCGTATACGGATCGATATGAGGAGCTCAGTTTGTTGTGTCCTACGATGGTTACCCCGTTGGAAAAGGCGATAGAGAGGTATATCGATGGACTACCCGATTCTGTGCAGGATATTGTGACTGGCAGTAATCCTACCACTGTCCGTCAAGCGATCAAATTGGCTGCTACTCTGACCGAGTCTCAGGTCAGAAAAGGGAAACTAACCTGTAAGGGTGATAATAAGAAGAAGTCAGCCGATTCTGCTCAAGAAAAGGATAAGGGTAAGGGTAAGAAGAAGGGTGAGTCTTCTAAAAAGTCAAGGAAGCGCAAGGCTTCCCAGAACTTTGCTGTCACCAACCAGAAACCTCAGAACCCACCAGGCCTACCTCCCGCGAAGAAGCAATATGCTGGTACCGCACCTCACTGTGCTCAATGCAATGGTCACCATTTGCCCAACAGGCCTGTAAATAGTGTACTACATGTGGTAAACTTGGGCATCTGGCCAACATTTGTCGTTTTGGCCAAAATCAAGCTGCTCAGGTTCCAGCACAAGTTCAAGGGAATGCTGCGAGATTCCCACCTGGTTCGTGTTTCAATTGCGGAGAAATGGGTCATTTCTGCAACAACTGCCCGAGGTTGGTAAATGTGAATGTCAATCCGAATGCAAACACGAACACGAATGTGAATCCCACTCGGGGACGAGCGTACAACTTGAACGCAAATGAGGCGAGGGTGGACAACGAGGTTGTTAACGGTACGTTCCTTGTTAACAATCAACTTGCATCTGTTCTTTTCGATTCTGGTGCCGATAGGAGTTTTGTTTCGTTATCTTTTGAGCCTTTACTTGCGATACCTAGAACTAAACTGAGGAAACCCTTATCTGTCGAAGTTACTACTCGTAAACCTCTCGTACTCGATTCTGTTCTTCGTGATTGTCAGTTGAACCTCGATAACCATCTTTTTCCTATTGACCTCACGCCGATGCAACTTGGGAGTTTCGACATTATCGTGGGGATGGATTGATTAACCAAACATCATTCTGAGGTGGTTTGTTTTAATAAGATTGTTCGTATTCCTCTTTCGTCTGGCGATGTCCTAGAGGTTCGTGGCAAGAAACCATCAGTTGGTTTGAAACTCATGTCGTGTACGAAAGCCCGACGTTATTTACGAAAAAGATATGTTGCTTTTCTGGCACATGTCACCGAGGAGAAGGGCAAGAGCAAGAGTATTCAGGATATTCCGATTGTTCGGGATTATTCAGAGGTGTTTCCTGATGAACTGCCTGGTTTGCCTCCAGTTCGTCAAGTCGAGTTTCATATTGATCTTGTACCCAATACCAACCCGAGTGCGAAAGCACCTTATCGTCTTGCACCGTCTGAGATGCAAGAATTATTAAAATAGCTTCAAGAATTGTCTGATAAAGGATTCATCCGTCAGAGTTATTCACCTTGGGGAACTCCTGTCCTCTTTATGAAAAAGAAAGATGGATCTTTTCGAATGTGTATCGATTATCGTGAGCTTAATAAGCTTACCATCAAGAATCGATATCCCCTACCCCGAATCGATGATCTCTTTGATCAGCTGCAAGGTGCTACCTGTTTTTCTAAGATCGATCTGCGTTCTGGGTATCATCAGCTTCGTGTACTCGAAGAAGATATTCCCAAAACTGCTTTCCGCATAAGATATGGACACTACGAGTTCACTGTCATGCCTTTTGGTTTGACGAATGCCCCAACTATCTTCATGGATTTAATGAATAGGGTCTGTAAACCCTATTTAGACAAGTTCATCATTGTGTTCATCGACGATATTCTCATTTATTCTAAGTCTCGAGCCGATCATGAGCAACACCTTCGTTTGACACTAGAACTCCTGAAAAAGGAACAACTTTTTGCTAAATTCTCCAAGTGTGAATTTGGCTTAAAGAAGTTCAATTTTTGGGACATATAGTCAACGAGCAGGGAATTCATGTGGATCCTTGCAAAATTGCAGCTATTAAGGATTAGAATACACCAACGACACCAACAGAAGTTTGTTCTTTTCTTGGTCTCGCTGGATATTATTGTCATTTTATTTCGAATTTCTCAAAGATTGCGGTTCCACTCACTGCTTTGACTCAGAAGAATAATCCCTTTGAGTGGGGACCCAAGCAAGAAGAAGCGTTCCAAACGCTGAAACAGAAGCTTTGTGATGCTCCTGTTCTATCTTTTCCCGATGGGAACGATGATTTCATTGTCTACTGCGATGCGTCCAACTTAGGCCTTGGTTGTGTTCTCATGCAATGAGGTAAAGTTATAGCATACGCATCTAGACAATTGAAAGTTCACGAGAAGAACTACACGACTCACGATCTTGAGTTAGGAGCTGTAGTTTTTGCTCTCAAAATCTAGAGACACTACCTCTATGGTACGAAGTGTGTGGTTTTCACAAACCACAAAAGTCTCCAACACATTCTTAATCAGAAGGAGCTGAACATGAGGCAACGACGATGGGTTGAGCTCTTGAACGATTACGATTGCGAGATTCGCTACCATCCTGGTAAGGCGAATGTCGTAGCCGATGCACTTAGTCGAAAGGAGCAAGTCAAGCTTCATTCTGTTCGAACTCTATCTGATATTCAATCTCGTGTTCTTCAAGCTCAACAATTTTGTGTTTCACAAAATTTGATGGGTAAGGAATTACCACGTCAACTTGAGCTTAAACTCGAAGCGAAGAACGATGGGTTACTCTATTTCAAGGATCGTTTGTGGATTCAGAAACAAGAGATCTTCGCACTTTAGTGATGGATGAATCTCATAAGTCTCGATATTCTATCCATCCTGGTGCTGATAAAATGTACAAGGATCTTCGTACTCTGTATTGGTGGCTTGGTATGAAGAAGGATATTGCCTTGTATGTATCGAAATGCCTAACTTGTCTCAAAGTCAAGGCTGAATATCAACGACCATCTGGTTCGCTTGTACAACCAGAGATACCGGTTTGGAAGTGGGAAAACATTGCGATGGATCTCATCACTAAATTACCACGTACATCTAAAGGTCACGATGCTATATGGGTTGTTATCGATCGATTAACGAAGTCAGCTTATTTTATTCCGATTCGCGAGGATCTATCTGCTGATAAACTTGCAAAGATTTATGTTGATGAGATTGTATCTCGACATGGTGTTCCTTTGGACATCATATCTGATCGTGATGCTCTATTTTCATCTCATTTTTGGAAGACCATGCAATTTGCTATGGGAACCCAACTAAATCTAAGCACTACTTATCATCCCCAAACAGATGGACAATCTGAGAGGACAATTCAAACTTTGTAGGATATGCTTAGAGCATGCGTGATAGACTTTGGTGGTAATTGGGATTCTCATCTACCATTAATCGAGTTCTCTTATAACAACAGTTATCATGCTAGTATCAATATGGCACCATTCGAAGCTCTCTACAGTCGAAAATGTCGTTCACCTGTCTGTTGGAATGAGATCGGTGAAGCTCAGCTTACTGGACCTGAGCTCATTCTGGAAACGACAGACAAAATCAAGAAAATTCGCGATAATCTTGTGACAGCTAGAAGCCGTAAAAAGAGTTATGCGGATGTGCGACGTAAGCCTTTGGAATTTCAAGTCAGAGACCATGTCCTACTCAAGGTGTCACCTTGGAAGGGAGTGGTGAGATTTGGGAAGAAAGGAAAACTTGCACCTCGATATGTTGGACCATTTAAGATTGTTGAAAGTGTTGGAAAGGTTGCCTATCGACTAGAGCTACCTCCAGAGCTTGGAAATATTCATCCGACTTTCCACGTGTCCAATTTGCGAAAGTGTCTAGCTGACACTAATCTTCACATTCCACTCGACGAAATTCAAGTTGATTAAACGATGCACTTTGTCGAGAAACCTGTGGAGATAATGGACCGTGCAGTCAAACAGTTGAAGAACAAACGGATTAGATTGGTCAAGGTTTGCTGGGAATCCAAATGTGGCCCAGAGTTTACTTGGGAACGTGAGGACCAAATGAAGGCGAAATATCCGCAATTATTCTCACAAGTTTCCTCTAGTTAAAATTTCGGGACGAAATTTCCTAAAGTAGGGGAGACTGTGACAACTGTGCTCTGTAATCGATGTACAATATAAAACAATGTTAATTATCAATAAAACGATGTGTTTTGGTGTTATTATGTGTGTATTTGTGTTTGATGATTTTACGATTTGATTCGATTCCGATTTCAAGCGTTAAATCGCTTTCTGGAAAGTTATACGCAAACTGGTGCGTATACGCAGTCAGTTTAACGCGACAAACACATCGGAATAGTGACATAGGCTTAACGTACCTTAAATAACCTTCACATAACTTAGAAATAAGTTTTGGATGATTTGGTGTGTCGAAAACAAGTTTGTTCGATCGCAAAGACTATTTGTGTCAAACTGCGAAACTATACCGATTTGTATAGTAACGAACATTCCAGAATTTGATCATAAGTTAAACATACCCTAAATATCCTTTACATATCTTAGAAATAGGCTTTGAGGGGTTCGGTATGCTAAAATAAACTTATTTGATCAATAGGGGCTAAAAGCGTCAAAAAGTGCACAAGTTTGCATTTTCGTGCATATCTTACGTTCTGAATATATCCGGACACCCAAAAATTTATGTAATCATTAAAATATTTTATTTTAGTGATTGGCATGATAAACTTCCATTCGTCGCTTAATTTGGATCGTTTTTGCGTTCGTTACGACTTCCGTCGTAAGTAACCAAATAACGCGATTATACGACCAAATGAACCGACATTCGGGATGTTTTTGAGCATATTTTTGGTTTCCTATACTTTAACTTCATTTTAGAGCCTTGAAATGAGGTTAACGGGGCTTAAACTTGTCAAAAATGCATCAAAACACATGTTTCTAAGCTGTAGGGACTAGTTTTGACAATCTGCCAAAGATGTCCAGGCGGGCCGCGTAAGCCCAGGTCATATCTTACGCGGGGTGCGAGGTCTTGCCAGACAGAAACATTGAATCTGGACTTGGGACTTGATTTTGATGGTTTTAAACACTTGTTTTGGATACCATCTGCTGATTTTTGCTAGTTTTACAAGTCCCCATGGTTTCTAAAACCATTAACCCACTTGTATGGCCAAGATCATTGCCTCTTTAGCAAGAAACAATCCTAAAGGTGATCTGAAAACTCTATATAGCCATGCCCTCTTTCATTTTTCTGCACCCTTGATCTGATTTCTCTAAGTTGAAGTTATAATACTTCATACCTGAGATTTTAAGATCAAGTTCTCCCTAGCTTGGACCCTTTGTAAGCTTCTTTCGTTCTTTTATCGCTTTTCGAGCGTGAAAGTCTAATAGTGTTTGACTTTCTGCTTTGACCACGAGTTGGTCAACACGAAGTTCGTTGGAACTTCGCAACGTGAGCGTAATCACGATGGTAATAGTCCTTAGTGACTATACCTACTGATTACCACGTTGACTAGGCGTTGCGACGAGTCGTAATTTCGGTCCAAATGCGCATTTAAGCGTATTTTGCAACCAAACTACTCTTGGTATCAAAACACTTTGTTTTGATATCAAAACCTGTTTTCTAACTTAGTTATACATGTTCCAACATGTTTAGCTCGTCACTTTTAGTTTAGTGCTTGTTTAGAGTCGTAAGTCAAGCGGTCTAACCCACCGCTTAGACTTTCGAACTCGACCCGTTTGGTCGATCATTAGGATCCGACCAAGCTTGTTTAGTGACCATAGTTGCATATGGAATAACCTTCCAAGGTTATACCTTATGCTCTCCTAGTTTAAGTAGTTGTATGATAGGTAGTTTATATGCCTTAGGTAAACGATCAAAATGCCCTTCTCATGCATAATTGGATTTTAAGCATATGTAACTTAACTTTTGTCACCATAACTGATTATGCAACATATTTAAACATGTTAGGGCATATAATACTTGTCATAGGACTAGTTAGACGTCTCGAACGTGCATTTGCGCGAACAACGCGTTAAAGTAGCGTAAGCTACCTTAATGGGTCGTAACGGGTCGAAAGCACTTGGTTAGCTTCCGATTTAGAATGTAGGCTTTGTTAAGCCATATCACATGAGTTCCAATACTCATTTGGTTTACAAGATCTCATTCTATCCGATCTTCCGATTTAGGTGTCGATTTATTTACTAGTGATTCGATTATTAGGTGCTGCTTGAGTTTCCTTGGTTTGATTGAGCTTGTTGAGTTCTTTAGATTAAGGATACTTTGCACTTCGATGTGAGTACATAGTTCCCCTATTTTCCTTTTTTCAATTGTTTTGGGGTGATTCATATGTATTAAACGATTTCGAGGTTTAAACGATGGGCTCAAAAACGATTAAGATGGTTTATATTAAACTAATAACGATTTTGATAATGTGGACGAACTTGATGGTTGTAGTTACATAACGAATGACATTCATTAACATTGATCAAGCCGACCAGTATTAGGTTATGGTACCATAGGATCTGACAAATCCTGTTATCAGACTACACCCATGGTTATATGTGGGGGTTATGTAGGCAACGACCGAATCTGATGATTGTTAACTTACCCTTTGGTGGTTTGTTAATGCGGGTTTCAAGATAGTCGAGTCACGAAGGTTTGAATGTTATTAGCGAGACGACCATAAGTAGTTTCACAGTTAAAACGAAACGATTTGGGACGAGTTAAACGATTTGATACGACTTAAACCAGATAAACGAATTGGATAAACGATTGGTTTTGGGTTGTAGTTACGTAACGAATGACATTCATTAACATTGATCAAGCCGACTAGTATTAGTTTATGGTACCATAGGATCTGACACATCCCGTTATCAGACTACACCCATGGTTATGTGTGGGGGTTATGTAGGTAACAACCGAATTTGATGATTGTTAACTTACACTTTGGTGGTTTGTTAATGCGAGTTTCGAGATAGTCGAGTCACGAAGGTTTGAATGTTATTAGCGAGACGACCATAAGTAGTTTCATAGTTAAAACGAAACGATTTGGGACGAGTTAAATGATTTGATACGACTTAAACGAGATAAACGAATTGGATAAACGATTGGTTTTGGGTTGTGATTAGGTAATGGGACGGGTGTAACATGATAGAAGCATGGTAAATACGCCGCTGGCACATCTTATATATAAGTGCTCCTATCATATTACATTGCATGTAATTATTTAGTTCACTTGGGATACGATTTTGAAACGATGTCACACAACGAGGTTTTCGAAATGATATAAACCATACGAGTTTTATTAACGAGTTTTTACGAGATGTTTTACGATTGGGTTTACTAAAACAAATGTTTTGGGGTTAAGAATCATGGCTACGAGATTTTATAAGCTATAACCAACTTGATTTGAGTTGGTTAATTATGTTGCAATACACTTTTCAAAACGAGGTTTGTACTTTTGACTCTTGTAGTCTATTGAGGTACTGCAACATATAAACGAGCCATGAATCCGACATTCTCATAAAACCTATGTGCTCACCAGCATTTCTTTGCTGACTTTATTTTTACATATGTTTCAGGTGATGTTGCTTGATGTTGATTGCTAGGAAGCGTGTTCACTTAGGATCTGGACGTGGCCTTAGTGACATAAAAACAATGATAGACAACATGTAACTTGTTTGTTTTGTTTTGAGACAATGTACATTATATAATAATTCAATAAAACCAAAATTTTGTATCCATGGTTGTGAAATAATAATTCTGTTACAACACTCCCCGACGTTTCCGCCGCGGTTTCATTGTTTTAACGCGGTCGAAGCGTGACACGTTTGTTCGAATTCGAGTTGTCATTACTTGTTTGGGTGCGTTTCTTCAAGTTTGAAAACTTTCTTTTGTTTTTGCCTGAAGACTCCACATGAGTTTCTTTCTTGTTTGTACTAGATTTCGAGAATTTTCCCATACGGAGTGCCTCTTCAGTGAGTGGACACTCAAGTCAATAGCCTCTGCGATGGTAGGAGGCTTTGAGGTAGTAATCAAGCTCAGGATCTTGGGACCCAGACCCCAAATGAATCTCCCGATCTTCTTAAATTCAGGCTCAACCAAATAGGGAACAACCCTAGATAAGCCATGATAGCGTTGGATGTACTCAGCAATCTTTGGCCCATCCATTTTCAAGTTCCAGAACTCAGTTTCAAGTTTCTGGATTTCGGCCCTGGAGCATTATTTCTTTCGCATCAGTTCTTTGAGCTCGTCCCAGCTCATTGCATAAGCAACAGCTTTACCCTTAGTTTGAACATGAAGGTTCCACCAAGAGAGTGCACCATCCTTGAATAATCCCGAAACGTAGGTAACTCTCTTCTCAGGCAAACATTTATTCATCCCCAGAACCGAGTCAGTCTTTTCAACCCACCGAACGAAAGCAATGGCACCTCCTGTGCCATCAAATTTCAAGGGCTTACAGTCTAGGAACTGTTTGTACGTGCAGCCTGCAACATATGCAACAACAAATCACGAGTAAGCATTGGCAAATCACGAATAGAAATACCCAAAAGATTTGTAATGCGTCTTAGGTGACTTAACATTACCAGTTGGAAGATTACTCCCGGAAGTGCCGTCGCTTTGTTCAGAGCGGAGGGCTTCATGATGCGCTATTGCCAGAGATATGCGCTCGTTAAGTTCTGACTCAGTTCTTGGTAACGGGTTTGTGTTTGTGTTCCGTCTGGGCGGCATTTTCTTCTATCAAGAAGTATTGGGTAGGTTAGACGATATTCACCAAATAAATGTCTATAAGGTATATATAGATATACATATAACATAAATGATCATCACATCATCCAAACAAACAATCAATCATATAAGTAACATATGCACACATAAGCCACAATGTATAATAAAGAAAACAACCACTGAGCTTTCATATATATGTATGACAACTTGATACATTGTTTTTGTAGAAGAAAAACAAAAAGGACTCGAGGTTACATTGCCTCGGTCGTACAAGTTTCATAATACAAAGTAGCAGCTATTTTCTCCTACATTGGTCTTCATAGTCTTCAAGTGTTTTTAGCTCAATTCTAGTCTTCATATACACATGCTAGTGGGTCTGTAACTCCCACTCATAAGGTACCTGCAAACAAAAGGGTCTAGGGTGCTGGAGGGGATGGAGGAGTAGGCAAAACCAAGCTACGAAGATGAGCTACCTCATCCTCGAGCTCGTGAACTCGACAGATCAAGAAACTAACCTGCTGCTCTAAAGTAAGGAATCGAGCAGCATGATCATCAATGGGAGCATGAACAGGTGGTGGTGGAGACACTGGTGGAGGTGAAGATGGTGGTGGTGGTGGTGTGACTGGTGGGGGATACGCAGGTGGTGGAGGTCGCCTAGCATCGGCCTCACTCTCTAACTCATAAACTCTGCGGCAGAGGATCTCTACCTGCAGCTGACATGACAACAAGAGATCATCTCTGGTGTAACCAGAATGATGAGAAGGATGGTATAGATCAGACAATGGCATGGAGTATGGAGGAAACAATCGGGGTGACTGATGAGATGGATCTGACTCGAGTAGAGAAAAGTAGGGTGCAAACATGAAATCAATAGGTGCTCGAGTGTCGAAATAAGAAGGCTGTCGGGACGTACCCTCCCCAGGACGAGGTGCGGGTATCTCATAAGAAAATATATTGGGTAGATCAACATGGTGGGGATCAGCAGTGGGTGGTGTAAGTGGACAACCTGGAATAGGAGTGACGGGGGTAGTGTGGGGAGTCTGTGCATCAAGTGGAGCAACTGGGAGTGAATTGACATGAGCTAAAACGGGAGCAAGTGCATGATCGGGTGACTGGGTAGCAATAGGTATGGTATCGAAACTGCTATCGGTCGCATCCGCATGTAACCCATCTCGGCGGATGTCAGTGGAAGACGCGCCATTGCTAACGTCTGAGGAGAAATGTCAATGACCGAAACAACAGGTGAAGACACCTCCAGAATAGCTATGTCAAGAACCTCTCCATCATCGATCTCGTCGTCAGGATGAACAACATGGATGACGGGAACGTCATCCTCGTTGTCAGAGACGACAATGTCTCTAGGAACTGCGACTAAAGGAACAACATCTAACGGTATGTAATCAACAATATGGGCTCCGTCGGGGTGACCGATGATGACAAACTGGTTCAGCTGTGGTCCCACAGCTAGAACGTCATCCACTACGGGCTCTCCATCATGGACACTGTCGGGCAATGCGATAGGCTGGAAGTCATCCAGATCCTCGTCATCGGATGAGACAATCTCGACAAAGGGCTCGTCATCGGAAGATATATCCATATGGCCATAGTCGTCGTATACTCCACTACTGGCTGACGAAGCCATGGCATCCTGTTAAAACAATCTGTACACATATATGCATATATATATATATATATATATATCAATGAATAATAATGTTACTTAGTATATACAGGCAAGTAAAGGCAATATCACATGTACTCACATTGTTCCTACGTGGGTCATTTCTAGTTTGGCAAGCCTACCCCATATAGACTATACCATTAACTAATGTCCTTGCTTGTTTTTCTTTCATTTGAAAAATGTTTGTTTCAAAGATCTTGGCGTTTTATGCAATGGAAAACATTTTGTTGGTTTTAAAAATGTTTTCGTGAGGGAATCCTAGTGATTGTAGACTAGACTCGAGATGGAATCCTAGTTCACGACAATCGAAGCTCTGATACCAACCTGTCACACCCTGTCTTTTGCGGAAGTGTATGTGTATGACTTGATCAGTTTTCATTGTATTCGATCATAACAAACAACTACATGCATTAAATTAAGCGATGTTGATCCATACACGAGTTTAAAGCATTACAAACACAAGTTGTTTAAGTTTCCAACCAACACAAGTATTAAGTTAAGTTACAACCCAGCATAAGTTTTAAAGTTCCATCAAAGGACATGTTTTTATAAAAGATAAGTTTCATGAAGCTTTGCATTCTATAACTCATCTAAGATGAGATATATAAACCAAACCCTCCAAAATGCGGATGACATCGAGACTTGAAACACAAAAACCTCTAGACAACGTTGCACCAAGATCCATTTATCTTCCTGAAATACATGTAAGTTGAAAAAAATCAACAAAAGTTGAGCGAGTTCTTGTGTTTTATGTATACTCGCATCAAATGAATCTAAAAAACATTGAAAGTTTAGTTGTAAGTAGGTATGTAAAGCGTCTATGAACATGTTGATCATTAATGTTTTGCAAGGACATTAATATATGTGACGACATAGGAGGTACTCAACCCGAGTAGACGATTTTTAGTGATAGTTCACCTCGACTAGGACACAACTGCACTCTAAGTAGTCACCCATGGACCGTGAGTGGGGCTCGCCCGTACCCATTAGATCTAACCTTTGTTCCTTGGTCCTTAAAAGGATTAATGGCACCTCAGTTACAGCCTATGCTCACATGATCTAAGAGTTCATTCCTTAGCTTAATCATACCCAAGTTTGACATTTATTTCCCCCAAAAGTTGTAAACCGAAAACGTTAAAAGAAAAGGGGGACATGAACTCACAGGTTTGCGTCCGTACTCATGTGTACTCAAAGTTGATATCCGCGAGTCGTGTCACTACCTACAAACGTGCAATGTTTTATTAGCCACTTTGGTCGTGTAACGACTCTTAGTCTTAATTATTTATTAGGATTTGTTTTGGAGTTTTGCATTCTTTGAGTTACACGTTCGGTGTGAGATTTACATATATAATTTTCATAATTATATATAATTCCAACTTAATATATTAGTTAAAATAATTATATTTTAACTTATATTATTGGTATGCATTTATTCAGGAGTTTTGTTAAAAATAATATATTTTTAACTCGTTGTCTCATATGGTTCTCATATACGTAGGTTTGTAGTTTCCCATACCGTTTATTGAGTATTACACATTTATACGTCTTTACAAGTATAGGTATACTTGTATTATGAACATGTTAAGTATGTCACTTTGTACTCTCATGCTTGCGTATAATACTTGTTTGAGGGTATTTTACCAAGTGTTGGTAGTGTATGTTGGTATGTATTTGTATGTATAGGAATACGTATTTTCTTGTATTTATTAAGTACTTCATACTTAATATATATATAATTTTTCCTGAATATTGTTTCCACTAAAAATCAAAATTCTTGTATTCTTAAAATATATATTTTAAGATAATTTGTACAGAAAAATATCTATATTTTGTCCTTGGTAAAATATGTATATATTCACATATATCTTAAAAATAATCTATTTTTAAGATCAAGTTAGAAAAATATATATTTTTAGCTTCCACTAAAATAATATATTTTTAAAGTGTTTATGAAAATATTTATTTTCTTATACTCAAAATAATATATTTTCAAGGTGACAGAATATGAAATATTTTTATGATAATTGTAAAAACACATATTTTGTCGTTTGTTTGGTTTTGAAAATACCGTTTACTAAGTTTGTCATAATACGAATTAAATTTCAGGAGTATTTATATAATTTGTTCAATGTGTCCATTGACCGAATTGTCCAATATTTGTGTGCAAGTTATATATTTATTTTCTTGAAATTTTGTAATCTTTGAATTACAAATTTTTGGTATTCTTTTGGTGTGGTATTATTTTCCGAGTTCCTAATTTTTAGTATAACTATTACAAATAATATACACATAGCACATAATTTGTGTGATTTGTAAATATATATTTTCCTAAATATATACTTAGTCATTTTTATTTTTGAAAATCAACCTCCATTACTTGAAATTTTTATACCAAAAATTATGGCAATTTTTATACTTAAAACCATGATTCAAGATTACTTATAAACGCTTGTTTAAACTTATTTTTCTAAGTGTTTAATTTTTACAAAAATTTTGCCATAGTTTCCTTTGAAAAATGGAGGTTTCCATGCTTTAAGCATATCATTTTCTTTTTCAAAAACCATCAACAATCATCAACAACAATACTACACTTACCATATGCCATAAAATACATTCCTTCATGAAGTCATGAACTTGAATTTTTATAAAAACTTGTAGTATTTTAACATGGTGATCAACATGATCCATTAACACTAAAACATGATTTTTACTTCAAAAAAACCATTCTTGTAAAAATTTCATCTTCACAACTTGTGAACTACTTTTGTAAAAATTCATCTTCTTGAGCTTTCATGTGTTAAACACTTCAAGTGTTTCATTTTCACCCATAAAACAAGTTCACTTTCTTTCAAAAAAAAGCCAAATCATGCTAAACATGAAGTAAAATTTGTTTCTTGAAACTTTGATATTTAAATCCTCCACTTTTAAGATCTACAACTTGTATGAACCATTTTCATCACAAAATCATACTTACTTCACATAATGTAAGCTCTACATGGATCTTTCAAGATCCAACATCATACTTGCTAGATCATGTTTTAAATCATCATCTAGTAAGCACTTATGTGGTGTTTAACACCACACACACAAGAAATTATCAAACAAGTTCAACACATATCATAAACAACTCATATTCTCATGATTTTTAGTTTTGTTCTTATGTTCATCTTCTTGTTTATGTGAGATCTTTAGATTTTTAGTCATACATGACCTTTAACTACTAAAACAAGATGTAAAAATGTGATCAAGAAGCACTTACTACTAGCTCAAGGCTAGGGTAGAACAAGGAGATGAAAATAAAGAAAAAGGGGTGGATAAAAGCTCCAAAGTGAGGTCCTTCAAGATCTAATGCTAGACACCTTCTTGATTCACCTTAATGCACCTTATGAGAGTCTTGATTTAACTTGAAATTGATTTATAGTAAGGAGTGGGGGTGGGGGTGGGGTGGGAGTGCTCTCGGCCAAACAAGGAGAAGAGAGGGCGGGAGTGAGTTGTGGTGAGTCTTGTTATGTTGATTATAATGATATTATGGTGATTTTTAAGGTAAAGATAAGGTTCTTTACCCTTTGGATCTTATTTTCCCTCCTAAGCATTAACCAAAGGTCATCAAAGGGGATCTTTGACTAACTAAGAAATTAGTCAACACCATTAGGTGTGTGGGGTCCCATGGGGACTGTTAGAAGATGGGGGGGGGGGGTGTTGTAGTTTAATTTTGTTAAGTGTTGAATGTGTGTGTTATATGTTTAATAAGTTAGAAGGTTTAGCTATGTTATGAATTCTTAGGTGTAAGAAAGTGTTTGATGTCGGAAACTAGCATTATGATGCCAAAATATTGTTAACGAGTTCATATGATTCTTCTAATTGTGGTCGGGTGTTCATTTGGTTATCGGATCGCTTAAAAAGTTAACATTAGTGCCTTGTTTGGTATAACATGTAATTATGTCGTGTTAATGTTTTCAACATCTTTTAAGTCATTCTGAACATTCTGGCATTATTTCAGATTATTACAAAAGCTGAAAATGCTGAATTTTTGCTGAATTTGCTGAATTTTACTGTTTAGTGCTAGTTTCCGCCAGTTTCTAGTGTTCACTTGTCACTCGGGACGCAGTTTCATAAACCCTTGTTTTCTCACATAAAGTTCTAGCATATCATGGTTTTTGGGACTCAATCTGTGCCCTAAACATGCTATCTGTCTGAGTATTGAACTCATGTCAGTACTACTAGTTTATCTGATAAGTGTGCTAGTTATGTCTGTGCACTGTTTAAACTGTTTCGAGTCGCATTCAATAATAGTAAGTAGCATGCATCATGAAATGTTTTTGTGAGTTCTTTGAAAGTAAAACATGAAATCATACATATCATAAGTTCAGAATGCACAACCATATAATACAAATTACTATTCACATTTGTTGGTGCATCCGTCTGTCGTCTTCGTCTTGTATCGAGTCTTGTATAGAATTGTTTAGATTAGGGCACGAAATGGTGATTTCCCACAAAATGTTGATTTCCCACGAAAGGAACATTGCACTTTCATGGGTAATCAGAAAGTTGCACTTTCGTGGGGAATCAGAAAGTTTCACTTTCGTGGGGAATCAGAAACACTATAAATAGGGTAGTGATATTGTCATTTCGCGGGGAATCAGAATATTGTACCGAAGTGCTGCCGGTATTTCTTGTAACCGTAATCTCTGTCAATTCAATATACAAGAAGGTTAAAGTGATATTCAAGCTGTTTCGAGTCTATACGTCTTTTTCCGCCTTTCGTATAGTCCAAGAACTCTTCTGAACGACTCGTTTAGGTCACAAAACGATCCTACAAGTGGTATCAGAGCTCAGGAGGAAGAGATCTTGCCAAAACAGCCTGCTTTCATCACAATTTCTGTTTCTACACCATTATTTTTCAAAATTCAAAACTTTTTACAGATAAAATCGGCCAAATTTCACATATGTTGTGCGCAAACATGTTTTAATCAATCCTTGAAAGTTTCAAGTTAAAATTCAATCTAAAACTTGCATTTTTCGTGATTCCGCTTGAAATTGCTCGAAAGTTTGATGACGTCAGCAACACTTTAGGTCTGATTTCGCTTGAAATCAAGTCTTATGTTTGATTCCGCTCGAAGTTTACAGCTGGATTCCGCTTACAAGTGAGATAATTTCAAGTGTTGGCCCAATCAGACTCCATTTAATGTGGCGGCCCAATCATATTATTGGTGATCTGATCAAGAATATGTGTATGCATATGATTTTGATTTAGGCGGCCCAATCATATTCTAACATTGAAGACAGCCCATTTGAACGGCCCAATAGAAATAAACAAACAATTAAAAATTGTCGGCCATTTGTTATATATATTGCATCAAGGTTTCGGTCCAATCAGATTTTGAGTTCTATCATTGTTATCGGCCCAAGGTTCACCATCATTGATGGCCCAATCATAGTTACTTAACATTTGAGAGTTGTCGGTCACATTCATTGTTACAAGATTCTTGGTCTAAATCATTTTAGGCCCATTCATTCAGAGATCTCACCCGAACAATATTGGAACGAGTCCGCAAATCTTCGACATGAGTCTTAGATTGATTTCACCGTCACACATTTTCACATTTTCAGTCCGTTTAAACTGATCATTTGTTTTTGTGTTTCAGGTATTTTTACAAGGTGATACAGCTCATTTGAGACAAGTATTTTTGAGACAAGAAAGTTTGTGTTTTGTGAACTAAGAAAATCCGAAACATGGACGAAGATTTTTACAACGCATTCGCTACTCCGGTTACCCCGATCAGTCTTACACAGAATACGATGTTGGAAAACAAAACAGGGACGATGCAAAAGCCTCCCAAATTAATGAACATCGAAGAGTATAAGGGTTGGGAAAGCCGTTTCGAGAACTGGGTACAAGCAAACTATCTAGATGCTTGGGAATGTGTGGAAACTAAGTATGTGAGACCGAAAAATTATGATGAGGAGATTATTCCTCTTAAAGATCTGAGTGTTGAAAACAGAAAGAAATAAAAAAGATGAGAAAATGATGCTAAATCTTCTACAACAAGCTATGAAAGAAGACATCATGGTCTTATTACAACACAATGGAAGTTCTTATTCTATTTGGAAAGCGTTGAGGTCAAAGTTTGTTGGTAGTCAGGAGATGGTCAAGAACAAGAAATCACTTCTGAAGAAAGAGTTTGACTTGTTTCGAGGGTTGAAAAATGAAAGCACAAAGCAAATTATTGAAAGTTATTGCAATCTTTTAGCCAACATGAGAAGATTAAGCATCGAAAAAAATAATGAAGAGTTGATTAAAAACTTGCAGATGCGTTACCACACGAGACTTGGGGAACATATCTCATGATGCTAAGAAACAAGAAAGGGTTCAGCAATCTGACACTTAGCAAATTTATTGAAAAGATTGAGGCTCAAGAGATGGAGCAACGAAAGATTATTCGAATGAAAGATTTCGATGGTGAACAAGATATTGGGTTGTGCTACAAGGCAGGATTGAATCAGAAAACCACAAATTTGTCTCCAAAAGTGGAAACTGCTTTCAATGGTAAAGGTTCATCAGGAAGTTCATCTAAAGGATCAAGCAACAGTACAAGTTTCTCATCATTTCCATCATTTGATCTAAACATTTCTGCAACAAAGAATGGAAGAAAACTTCAGTGCAACATTGTATTAAATCTTGAGAATGATCAAGATTACACTGAGGAAGTTGCTAAAAATCACATGTCTTTGTTGGGAATGGTTTTGGAATCTTACAGCAGTTTTGTTGCAGGAAAGATCGGGAATCCTATGCTTACAAAGGAGGATTACGATCAGATTGATGCTGAGGAAATGGAGCTTATGGATATAAAATGGTGTTTGGCTAGTGTGTTGAGGAGAGCTGAGAAATTTAAGCAGATCACAGGAAGAAATGACTTACGTGATGCTAACATTTCTACTTTAGGTTTTGATAAATCTAAAGTCACTTGTTTTCGTTGCAGGGAGAAAGGACATTTCAAGAGGGAATGCACCAATCGTGAAGCAAGTGGAGCTCAAAATCCGTTCAACAACAATAATGATTACTACAGGAAGGCCAATTACCATCAAGTTGCTCAACAACAGCCTCAACAACAACAACATCAGCCACAAACTGCACACGGAAGGAATGTGATTGAAGATTCTGGAAAGAGAGCTTGTGTGGTTAATCAAGATTATTTGAAGAGAAATGATGGTAGTGCCTTGATAATAGATCAAGATGATGAAAGATTACCCGAAGGTTTTAGCTGGGAAAATTTCACCTGGGATGATTATATTCCTGATCAAACTCCAGTTCACACAGCTTTTGTTGCCAGAATCGAAGAAGACAGTGATGATGATGGAACTAAGTATTATGCACAAAGAATGGTAGAACATCTGAAGATGATGGCTGAAAGCCATAGTGAAGATGAAAAATCCAAGAAGAAAAAGAAAAAGGTAAAGACATTAGTGAGTAGTGATGATGAATCAGTATCGGTTGTAAGGAAAAAAGTGAAAGAAGTTCCAAAGTCCGAGATTAATGAAGAAGCCATTGCAAAGAAGAGTCCAGTGATTTGTGAAAATTGTGAAGCTATAAAGAAACAAAACAGTTTTTGATTCACAATATGAACAGATTAAAGGAATCTTATGATGTGCACAACAAAACAATGAACATGTACAATGATATAAGTGAAGAGCAAGCAACTACAATGAAGACGCTTCAGGGAGCTTTTATGATCAAACAGAAAGTTGTGAACAACTACATCGAGAAGTGTTCCGCTCTTGAACAGAAACTAGAGCTACAAAGAATTGAAACAGAAAGAGTAAATCGGTTGTTGAAAAGTTACTCATGTACTTCTTATGTCATTGACAGGATTTATCCAACTGTGGAAGGCATGAAGGCATTCGAAGAGGATGAGATAACTGTAAAAGAGAATGCTGGGAAGGTTGCTGAAGAAAAGGCTCCTGAGAAGAAAGTTGAAAAGAAGAGTGATACAAAGAAAAAGAGTGACAAGAAAGATTCTGGTAAGAAACAAGGTGTCAGTTACAACAAGTGTCCACCCCCGCTGGAAAATGGATATTTGCCCAGAAATCCAAATGATGAAAGAGTCAAAAAGGCTATAAACTTACAGTAGTCGGAGTCGTCAGTAATTTTACCATAGAGTATTGATGTCATTTTTACATCGTCTGACACTGATCAACAATCTCAATTGATGAAGATAGTGGTGGATCATGTGTTAGATAACGATGACACAGAGGAGTCAAAGTCTGAGTCAAGAACTCCGAGTCAAACAGAAAAACAGGGCAAAATAGTTTATGACAAAGAATTTTTGTTATCAAAATCTAATTTGAAGGACGAAACATTCAGAGTTGCTTACACTTTGAATGATTCTGACAAATTATATTTTGATGAGGAATTTCCAATAAGAGGTGTCAAAACTGAAATGATTAAAAGGTTTTCAAACTAACAGAAATTAATATTTCTGAAATAAAAGATTTACATCTTAATGAAAAACTTAAAAAATACACCTCAAGAGTTCAACAGAGATTAAACAAGAAAAAAGGTTGCAGTTCTGGTTCTGGTTTCCAAAAGAAATCAAACCATAACGGTAATTTCAAAAAGAAAGGTCTTGGTTTTACTCCAACAGAAAAACAGAAAAATGAAAAATATGTTCGTGATTTTAAATCCAAAATGACATTTGTTTCAGGAACCTCAGCTGATGAAGAAGAAAAGAAAGAATTTTGGAGGCAGTCAAACAGAGAGTTCCTTGCTAAGAAGCAAGAGGAAATGAGGATTGTTTATTAGAAGAAAGATACGAGAACCTATTTCCAATGCAACTCAGTTGGACATATTGCTAAAGATTGTTCTAAAGCAATACCATCAAAACAGGGAGTGTCTCGTAAACTGAAAGAGAAAGTGGTTGAGTTTGAACCACCAATTGATCGAACCAAACTATTCAAAAATTAAAAATTTGAAATTGGTGAATGTTCAAACAAGTTTTACAAGAAGTGAGCTAAATCTGACAACCAAAAATGGGTTGTTAAGAAAGTTGTTGAAAGCTCTAGCGATGATTCTGATAGGTCAAAATCAGTGGAGCTATCTTCTGGCGATGAATCTGATTCCACAAAGTCAGATGAGCCACAAGTTGTTTCAAAATGTGAAGCTATTTTGAAAGATGATAAATCAGTTCCGACTGTGGATGATGAGAATTTTCCATCACTTCGGGCTGAAAATTATAAGAAGAAAATTGGTAAAGTTGAAATTTCTAACCAATTTTATTCTGATAAACAGGTGTTTGATGTGGAAAAGGTCTTTAACCCCAAGGTAAAACATATCTTTGGTAAGATGATTGACCGAAAAGTCAAAGGGGTTAAAGAGTTCTATGAGAAGAAGAGAGGAGGTAAGAAACCGAGTGTTGGTGACTCGGTGACACCCAAGGCTGGTCAGGCTTGGGTGGATATTTTCTTTGAATGGAAAAACCTGACTTGCCGGAGATCCCAAGTTGGTAATCGTGGATCATGAATCGACATCTTTCTTGAGGAATTTACTACGGTAATGTCAATCATACAAACGGTAAAAAGGTTTGTTTGTGTTTTACTTACAAATGGTTAGGAGATTTGATTGTGCATTATTGCATATGGTAAATCAAGGACATTAATTTGTACTTGCATTTTCCTACTAGTGGTTGAAAGACAATATGATGAACCACATCCCCGAACCTATTATTGATATACCTACAAGTGGTAAAATCAACTAAACTTATTTTCCGGAAAAACCATTTTGATTAAAACAAATTTAAGTGTTTTGAAATCTAAATGGGAAAATAGTTTGTTGATAGGGGGAGTTCTGATTGTTTATGCCAAGTGAATGCAAATTGAAGCAATTTGATATCGGTTGTCAAGTTTATTGTACAGTTTGTATTCAATTTTCTTTAATGTGTTTGCATTTTAGGGGGAGTAGAAAATTTCAGAAAACCCAAAAACACTAGAAAATTTGAAAAAGCACAAAACTCATTTTTTATCTGAAAAATATTGATAAAACAACAAAAACATGATAAAATGAAAAACGAGTTTTGTTGTATAAAAGAGGAAATGATAGTACATCAGTGGATTGTCACAACATGCTAAAGATTTGGAAAGTTAAAATGTGATAAACAATCTCACTGAGGATATGCCAGTAGGTTTTTGCACATTTAGTAGATTGTGACGAGATATAAATCTAAATTCAAACTTGCTTAATTCGTGGGTAACAACTTCTTGGATATATGGGTAACCCCCAAAATCTTGTTTGAAAGGTCCCTCTTTCTGGGATACTAGGTCTTTATACTTAGTGATATATGGGGTATTATCCCGGGACTTCTGCTATATGGAAATACTGACTTAGTCCCCGTATAATACTTTCCGCAAATGCTTGAAAAAGCGCAGGCCTCAGCAAATTGATGAAACAATAAAATTGATAGTCATTGCTGTTGAAACAAAAGATCCTCTAAAGGGGACACACCAAAAGTCGAGCCGTCATCTCTCTGCGGAACGAAAGTTCTGACCTGAGCTCTCACGGTTTCGCATCTAACCCCTTACAGATATCATCTAAGTATACTCACCTGTAAGACTGAATATTGAGATCTGGATACGGGAGTATATTCAAGTAGTGGGACACACGGATAAGTTTAAGTTCTTAAGACATTAACATTGTATCTCGGATCAGTTGAACTTTGTGTGAAAATTTAAGTGGATCAGTATACTGACAATCTAGGTGAATTGTTTAGAACTTAAAATGTTTGAAGCTTAACGGTGTTGGTGATTTGTCTCAGAAACTGATATGATCCTCTTACACAAACTCATAAAAATATTGTATGTAAATATTTCTTTACTGCATTTCATTTTAGTTATTTCACAAAATTCCAGAAAGATTTTCGGTGTGTTTTAGCATAAATTTTGAAAAATTCAAAAAGATTTTCGACAACTGATATTGAAAAGCTGATTTTCAAAATCCCAAGTGCTAAACATGATGACATTTGGTCTGGGAGAGTGTGTTTTAAGAGTTTATATCATACAAGTGGTCATCAAAAGTTTTTGGAAACGTTATATTCTTACAAGTGGTTCATCAGATATTAAATGTTAAATCATTTTATGATTGTTACAGGTAGTGTCTGAGTGAGTTAAAGCTTGTTTGTAAAAAAAAACTTATGTTTGTGGTAGAGATTGTGCAGATAACCTGAGCTGGAGTAGAGCCAGGTCATGATCTTGGAATGGAATCTGAACCTGTGAAAGCCAGACTGCGATCCCAACTGATTGAGAAGGGGAGTCTGAATGACAAAGAGCTAGGTTCTGATCCGGAGATTATTTCTGCAAATTTGAGAGGGAGTATATGTTGGTGCTGATGAATTTGAAGATATCAACATTCGAGAAAAAGAGTTTGTTGATAATAGAGAAAAGAGAAGAGATAGAGATTGAAGGATTCTTACAGCGTCAAACATTTCAAAGAACAGAAGCCCAAAGGCTGATAAAGACTGAAGATGCGAAGACTCGACACTGAAGACTCCGTCAACATCCGAGGGGGAGTTTGTTGGTGCATCCGTCTGTCGTCTTCGTCTTGTATCGAGTCTTGTATAGAATTGTTTAGATTAGGGCACGAAATGGTGATTTCCCACAAAATGTTGATTTCCCACGAAAGGAACATTGCACTTTCGTGGGGAATCAGAAAGTTGCACTTTCGTGGGGAATCAGAAACTTGCACTTTCGTGGGGAATCAGAAAGTTGCACTTTCGTGGGGAATCAGAAACACTATAAATAGGGTAGTGATATTGTCATTTCGTGGGGAATCAGAATATTGTACCGAAGTGCTACCGGTATTTCTTGTAACCGTAATCTCTGTCAATTCAATATACAAGAAGGTTAAAGTGATATTCAACCTGTTTCGAGTCTATACGTCTGTTTCCGCCTTTCGTATAGTCTAAGAACTCTTCTGAACGACTCGTTTGGGTCACAAAACGATCCTACAACATTGTACGGAATTACACGAAAAGTGGTAGTTGTCACAACAGTCCCGCAAGGTCGGAATATTGAAAGATAATTAAGTAAGTTATTAATGCGAAAAGTGGTAGCCCCCCCTTCCAGACAACGTTACCCCTCAACCCTTTGGTCTAAGTCAGCAGGGATACAGTCCTCACAGGGTTGGTTTTAAGTTTTAATAGTAGTTTATAGATAAGGGATTCAAGTGTTTCTTACTTCTCCCGTGGGGGTTATGACCGTCCGCTCGTGAAGTATTACTAAGCTTGAACAATGTTCTCGCAGGTTCTATACACTGAACGAGACATAGAATTTACCCAACCACCCTTCTAACCCCCTTCCAGGCAATTATCACGCTTTATATAGACCGTAAAGATTCGAATATGTGATCAATGACATATGAAGAATGATTAGATAATTTCTCCTTCAATATAAAAAACTAGTTATTAAAGTCATTAATACATACCCAAAGATTGGAAATCAAAAAGTAATACATAAAAGATTTGTCTTCACCAAGTGATGTAAGAGTTTAGCCAAGCATGGCCTTTGTTTGAAAAAGACTCTTACGATTGATCTTGTATCCTGAGACTACTACACACTCTAAATGATGAAAGATGGATGATGGTGGTGGATCATGGTGTTGTAGTGGTGGTGGAGTGGTGGCTAGTGAGACAGAAGTGGTTTGCCAAGGGATGGATTAGAATGGAACCAAGCTGTGACATCTGTGCCTCCAAGACCATCGAACAAATACCAAAACAATGAAATATTGTATTTCATACTTGGAATTTGTATAAATATGTGTATCGTTTACACATATCAATTCTCGTTCGATTTCAAGCTCTAAATCGCTTTCTGGAAGGTTATACGCGATCTGATGCGTAAATATAACCAGTTTAATGCAACAAACACTCCGGAATAGTGACATAGGCTTAACATACCTTAAATAACCTTTACATAACTTAGAAATAAGTTTTGGATGGTTTGGTATGCCGAAATCAAGTTTGTTCAATCGCAGGGACTATTTGTGTCAAACTGCGAAACTATACCGATTCGTATGGTTTCGAACAGTCCGGAACTTGATCATAAGTTAAACATACCATATATAACCTAATCATAGCTTAGAAACAAGCTTTGAGTGGTTCGGTGTGCGAAAACATGCTTATATGATCTTTCAGGGACTAAAAGTGTCAAAAACGACGTAAGTTTGTATTTTCGCGCATATCTTACGTTCTGGACACATCTGGACATCCAAAATTTTCTGTACACACTAAAATATTTTTATTTTAGTGATCGCCATGCAAAAATTCCATTCGTCGCTTAATTTTGATCGGTTTTGCGTTCGTTACGACTTCCGTCGTAATTAACCGAACAACGCAATTTTACGATCAAACGAACCGACACCCGAGATGTTTTTGAGCATGTTTTGAGTCCCCTATACTTTAACTTCATTTTAGAGCCTTGAAATGAGGTTAACGGGGTTTAAACGCATCGAAAAAGGCTTTAAACGCGTGCAGGGACCATTTCTGCCATTTTTGAAACTTTGCTGAATCTGATACACCGTAGTGTAGCGCTAGCCCTCCTGCCTATGCCGTCGCGCTACGCGAGCGCCACATCTGGGCAGAAAGTGTGTTTTCAGCATCTGTTTGTAAATTCAGGGGCCAATCTTGCAATTTCTTTGTGTGGTAACCAAGTTACCACCTCTCCAAGGCTTTGCACCTGCTCCTAACACTTGTATGGATGAGATTTATTCCTTAATGGCTAAACAAACCACTTGTGATGATCCTAGAGCATCACCACAAGTATAAATAGCCCATCCATTTCATTCATTCCTTGCTCATTCTTCTCATTCTTCTCTCTACATCTGCTTTGGGAGCATTCTCAAGCAATTGGGACTTTGTCTTCTTGTTGAAAAGATAGCAAGGACCCTTAGTGAGCATTCTTTCATTCTTTTTATGGCTTTTTCCTTATGTAGTGCAGAAAGTCAAACAGTTTGGCCAACAGTTTGACTTTCGGTTTTGACCATCAATTGGTCAAGTCAAAGTTCAATTGAACTTTGACACGTGATTGTAATCACGATAGTTATAATCCTTCGCGATTATAACCGCTGATTACCACGTTATCTAGTTGTAGTGTCGAGTCAAAGTTTCGGTCAAAATGCGTTTTAGCATGCATTTTGCAACGGAACTACTTTAGGGTATCAAAACACTTTGTTTTGATACCAAATCAGTAGGTTAGACATGTTTTGACATGTCTAACTCGACACTATTAGTTTGTGCTTGTTTAGGATCGTAAGATAAGCGGACTAAACAACCGCTTATACTTCCGAACCCGACCCGTTTGGTCGATCTTTGGATCCGACCAAGCTTAGTTAGTGATCATAATTTCATAGGGAATAACCACTGAGGTTATAACCTTATGATCACATAGGATTGGTTAGTCATTTGCTAGTTAGCTTGTATGCCCATAGTAAATGACCAAAATGCCCTTTTGAAGCTAGAATCTGTAATTTGACTATGTGAACATATTTTTGACAAGTAATCTGATTTAGTAACATGTTTAGGAATAATTGGGCATGTAAGACTTGACATAGCACATAGATTACCATCCGAACATAGTTTTACGCTAACGACGCATTATAGTGGCTTATGTTACCATAATGGGTCGAAACGGGTTAAAAGCAGTTAGGTAGGCCTTTCAATCAGAATGTTGGGACTATTAAATCATACCATATGAGTTCAAATACTCATTTGATTTATAGAACCTCATTCTATCCTATCTCCCGATTTAGGTGTCGATTTATTTATCTAGCAAATCCGATACTAGGTACCACTTGATTCCTTGATTTCCCGTGCATCGATAGTTCACAAAATCAAGGATACCCTACAATCTCAAGTGAGTACATAGTTCCCCTATTTTACTGTTTACGATTGTTTTGGGGTGATCCATATGTGTTAAATGATTTCGATGTTTAAACAATGGTTTATATTAAATTAATAACGATTTTGATAAGGTGAACAAGACTTGTTGGTTGTAATTACATAACGAATAACATTCATTAATTTTGGCCAAACCGACCAGTATTAGGTTATGGTACCATAGGATCTGACAAATCCCGTTATCAGACTGCACCCATGGTTATGTGTGGGTTAGGTGGGTAGCGACCGAACCTGAGGATTTTTAACTTACCCTTTGGTGGTTAGTTAATGCGAGATTGTTAACTTACCCTTTGGTGGTTTGTTAATGCGAGATAGGCGAGTCACGAAGGTTTGAATGTTATTAGCGAGGCGACCAAAAGTATTTTCACTATTAAAACGAGTTAAACGATTTTGGGATGAGTTACACGATTTGAAACATATTAAACGAGATAAACGATTTGGTTAAACGATTGGTTTTGGGATGTGATTAAATCATGGGACAGGTGTAGCATGATAAAGGCATGGTAGATACGCCGCTGGTACATCTTATATATAAATGCTCTTATCATACTACATTTTGTGTCATTATTTAGTTCACTGGGGAAACGATTTTAAAACGATGTCACACAACGAGGTTTTTGAAACGATATAAACCATACGAGTTTTATTAACAAGTTTTTTTTTTTTACGAGACGTTTTACAATTTGATTTGATAAAACAAATGTTTTGGGTTAAGAATCATGGCTACGAGATTTTATAACAAACTATAACCAATTTGATTTGAGTTGGTTATTTATGTTGCAATACATTTTTCAAAACAAGGTTTGTATTTTGACTCTTGTAGTCTAACAAGGTACTGCAACATATAAACTAGCCATGAATCCGACACTCTCATAAAACCTATGTACTCGCCAGCATTTCTTTGCTGACTTTGTTTTCACATATGTTTCAGGTATTGTTGATTGATGTCGATTGCTAGAATGCACACTCATATAGGACTGGACGAGGCCTTAGTGACTTAATAACAATGATAGACTATGTTTAACTTGTTTGTTAGATTTCAAGACGATGTAAACGTTTAATGTTTAATAAAACAAAACTTCAATATTCCGTTTGTTTTGAAACAATGATTCTGTTACAACACTCCCCGACGTTTCCGCCACGGTTTGTTGTTTTAACGTGGTCGGGGTGTGACAGAAAAGTTGGTATCCGAGCTCATGGTTATAGGGAATTAGGTTATTAGTAATGCTTTGACCTAGTCTATAACCTTCCAAGGACCCTAACACAAGATTCTTGTGTTTAGATTTTAAAACAATACCGTCACCTATCCTTAGGTGACAACCACAGTAAGAACATAACTTTCGAATCCGCTTCGAAAATTAATCATCTGTTCTAGGATGATTGATTACTAGGTTTTGAACCCTCTGTTATACGGTTTTGAACCCTTCCGGTTTGATTCATCTTTGGCTTTATGCCTTTTGAGTTTTCAAAATCTCGTCAAAGTTTGGGTCTAAATAATGTGAACACGTGCAAACTGGAAGAGTGAATGCCTGTACCCTGAGTTTTCTGTCTAAGGCTAGAGTGTTCGTACAAATCCGCAGTATCGGACCAGTCACTCTTACCTGGGAACTCTTGGGGTGAGTGTTCACTTATAGGCGAGCATGTCTTCAGTGATACATTAATATGACCCATTTACTTTGATTAGTCACCGTCTCATTTGTTTGCCTTAGGTAACAAACAAATGATCGCAATTTCTATGCATTGCCATTCTATTTTGATTACCCGGTAGCCTTTCATTCATTTCCCCCTTTGTCTTTCCTTCCTTCAGAATGTCACTTCATCGCAACGACGCTCAGATGTCCGAACAGGCTACTAAAGTTGCCCAACGAATAGGCGAAGTAATCTTGAAGACTGCTGAATTAGCTATTGCCATGTCCCGTCTCCAGGATGAAACCACCCGAGAAGCATCAAAGGAAGCAAAAGCCAAGCCTTCAAAAAGGTCAAAGAAGCGTAAGACCTTAAAGAATCCTCCAGCCGTTGCACCAAATCAAGCAGGACCTAGTCAGGTGGCAACACCACCAGCCAAGAAGCGGTACTTGGGAACTGCTCCTTTCTGCAATCAATGCAATGGCCATCATCCGAATCAAGAACCTTGTTTCAAATGAACCCACTGTGGGCGATGGGGACATTTGGTTAACATTTGCCGTTTTGTCATCCAAAACAAAGCTGTTGTAGGTCCTACTGTTACTCGAGCACCATACGAAGGAACAGCCCTTTGTGCCATCAGTGTAACCTCCATCACCATGCTAGTGTCAAATGCCAAATATGCTTCAAGTGTGGACTTGTTGGTCATTTGGCAAGAGACTGTCGTTCAGTTGCTACATTAAACCAAACTATTCAGAACCCTATTCAACTTCAAGCAAATCCAGCACAAGCTCGTTTTCCTCCTGGAACTTGCTACTTCTATGACGTGACGAGTCATTTCAGGGACGAATACCCAAAGTTTGTCAATGCAAATCTGACCCACGGATAAGCATTAGGCTGATTAGAAGAAGCTGATGCTTGAAATAATTAGAAACTTATGCTTTTGTTTCTTTTGTTGAACTCTGAAACAACCTGTTTGGTTTATAAATAAATCGTTGATCACAATTCTGATGTACAAGTGTGGTTACACGTGTGTATGGCATACCCCTATAATACCTACACCAAAGAATTATGTTATTTACAAACTACTCTTGTAGTTCTTCCAATCATGTGATCGCTCATGATTTCCTCGAAAATTCTAAATACTCGTTTCAAGAAACGAAGTACCGAATACAAGTGACATTTGGAGTAATCACTTTAAATCCTTGGTCAGATAACTAAGGGTATTACTTTTTCAATCTTGTACCCAACCTCCAAATTCTGCTTCATATGTCGCCTTGGCATAGCTAGCACCTCAAATTCATGAGGATTTTTCCTCGTGTGTCGACCTAAGCACGTCTAGTGCAAGGTTTCGAAGCATCCCCTGCTATTCGAATTCCGAAATCCATATAGGATCTTATTATCTTTGCAATTAGATCCTTGTGGATGATTATCGCTCTAATCGGAACCTTTGATTGGATTCTTTGTACGCCTTATTACGTACATTAAAATTCAATAAGGACAAGCCGAATTTCTATCAAGATCTCTCTATCTTCATAGTTAGACTCTTGGAAATATTTAAAGTGCCAAATAAAATCCACGGATTGGATTCCTAGTGTACTTTAAATACCCGGGTCCAAAGATAACAAATTAAAGGTCGAATTAATCAATTATGCGATTTTGTGATTATGTGTTTATGTGTTCTCCTTTGTGTTTTGTGCGATCCGATTTTGTTTTCGAAATCCTCATAGAATCTCCCATATCTTCATATGAGGGATTCATAGTAGGATATTCAAAGGTACTACCTTAAATCCTTAATGGGCTTCTACGTGGTAGTTAAGACCCTTGGATTATATAAGTGCCATTTCATATTTCGAAAAAGACCCCTTGAGTGGTCTAGTTAAAGATTGATTCAACATCTGGTCAAGAATGATATGTGATATAGCTGGAAAGACTTCTAGGTAGTCTGTTTTAAAAGATCATTTATTGATCTAAAGGACTCAATGATGGTCTAGTCACGCTCATCACAGGTTCGTTCATTTGGTTCCTCCCTACACATTATCAAATACACTGTGTGGACTATGCAAGGAATTACGTAATTATGGACGCGTACATAATTATGAAATTCAGTGCACAGAAACCACAGTAAGATTTATCATGTGTAAGAACTGATAGTGGCAACAATGACGGAATGTGAACGATGTAATGAGGTACGGTGGACGCACCAATGACACTTCATATACTTGTATATAAGTGTCCCTCTTACACTGCAAGCATAATGTTATTAAAGTTACTAGAAGTTCAGAACCCAACCAGTATTGTCTTATCTTTCCGACTTCATGTTTCGAGCTCTCACAAGTTTCCTCTGATTAAATTTCGGGACGAAATTTCCTGAAGTAGGGGAGACTGTGACATCTGTGCCTCCAAGACCATCGAACAAATACCAAAACAATGAAATATTGTATTTCATACTTGGAATTTGTATAAATATGTGTATCGTTTACACATATCAATTCTCGTTCGATTTCAAGCTCTAAATCGCTTTCTGGAAGGTTATACGCGATCTGATGCGTAAATATAACCAGTTTAATGCAACAAACACTCCGGAATAGTGACATAGGCTTAACATACCTAAAATAACCTTTACATAACTTAGAAATAAGTTTTGGATGGTTTGGTATGCCGAAATCAAGTTTGTTCAATCGCAGGGACTATTTGTGTCAAACTGCGAAACTATACCGATTCGTATGGTGTCGAACAGTCCTGAACTTGATCATAAGTTAAACATACCATATATAACCTAATCATAGCTTAGAAACAAGCTTTGAGTGGTTCAGTGTGCGAAAACATGCTTATATGATCTTTCAGGGACTAAAAGTGTCAAAAACGACGTAAGTTTGTATTTTCGCGCATATCTTACGTTCTGGACACATCTGGACATCCAAAATTTTTTGTACACACTAAAATATTTTTATTTTAGTGATCGCCATGCAAAAATTCCATTCGTCGCTTAATTTTGATCGGTTTTGCGTTCGTTACGACTTCCGTCGTAATTAACCGAACAACGCAATTTTACGATTAAACGAACCGACACCCGAGATGTTTTTGAGCATGTTTTGAGTCCCCTATACTTTAACTTCATTTTAGAGCCTTGAAATGAGGTTAACGGGGTTTAAACGCATCGAAAAAGGCTTTAAACGCGTGCAGGGACCATTTCTGCCATTTTTGAAACTTTGCTGAATCTGATACACCGTAGCGTAGCGCTAGCCCTCCTGCCTATGCCGTCGCGCTACGCGAGCGCCACATCTGGGCAGAAAGTGTGTTTTCAGCATCTGTTTGTAAATTCAGGGGCCAATCTTGCAATTTCTTTGTGTGGTAACCAAGTTACCACCTCTCCAAGGCTTTGCACCTGCTCCTAACACTTGTATGGATGAGATTTATTCCTTAATGGCTAAACAAACCACTTGTGATGATCCTAGAGCATCACCACAAGTATAAATAGCCCATCCATTTCATTCATTCCTTGCTCATTCTTCTCATTCTTCTCTCTACATCTGCTTTGGGAGCATTCTCAAGCAATTGGGACTTTGTCTTCTTGTTGAAAAGATAGCAAGGACCCTTAGTGAGCATTCTTTCATTCTTTTTATGGCTTTTTCCTTATGTAGTGCAGAAAGTCAAACAGTTTGGCCAACAGTTTGACTTTCGGTTTTGACCATCAATTGGTCAAGTCAAAGTTCAATTGAACTTTGACACGTGATTGTAATCACGATAGTTATAATCCTTCGCGATTATAACCGCTGATTACCACGTTATCTAGTTGTAGTGTCGAGTCAAAGTTTCGGTCAAAATGCGTTTTAGCACGCATTTTGCAACGGAACTACTTTAGGGTATCAAAACACTTTGTTTTGATACCAAATCAGTAGGTTAGACATGTTTTGACATGTCTAACTCGACACTATTAGTTTGTTCTTGTTTAGGATCGTAAGATAAGCGGACTAAACAACCGCTTATACTTCCGAACCCGACCCATTTGGTCGATCTTTGGATCCGACCAAGCTTAGTTAGTGATCATAATTTCATAGGGAATAACCACTGAGGTTATAACCTTATGATCACATAGGATTGGTTAGTCATTTGCTAGTTAGCTTGTATGCCCATAGTAAATGACCAAAATGCCCTTTTGAAGCTAGAATCCGTAATTTGACTATGTGAACATATTTTTGACAAGTAATCTGATTTAGTAACATGTTTAGGAATAATTGGGCATGTAAGACTTGACATAGCACATAGATTACCATCCGAACATAGTTTTACGCTAACGACGCATTATAGTGGCTTATGTTACCATAATGGGTCGAAACGGGTCAAAAGCACTTAGGTAGGCCTTTCAATCAGAATGTTGGGACTATTAAATCATACCATATGAGTTCAAATACTCATTTGATTTATAGAACCTCATTCTATCCTATCTCCCGATTTAGGTGTCGATTTATTTATCTAGCAAATCCGATACTAGGTACCACTTGATTCCTTGATTTCCCGTGCATCGATAGTTCACAAAATCAAGGATACCCTACAATCTCAAGTGAGTACATAGTTCCCCTATTTTACTGTTTTCGATTGTTTTGGGGTGATCCATATGTGTTAAATGATTTCGATGTTTAAACAATGGTTTATATTAAATTAATAACGATTTTGATAAGGTGAACAAGACTTGTTGGTTGTAATTACATAACGAATAACATTCATTAATTTTGGCCAAACCGACCAGTATTAGGTTATGGTACCATAGGATCTGACAAATCCCGTTATCAGACTGCACCCATGGTTATGTGTGGGTTAGGTGGGTAGCGACCGAACCTGATGATTTTTAACTTACCCTTTGGTGGTTAGTTAATGCGAGATTGTTAACTTACCCTTTGGTGGTTTGTTAATGCGAGATAGGCGAGTCACGAAGGTTTGAATGTTATTAGCGAGGCGACCAAAAGTATTTTCACTATTAAAACGAGTTAAACGATTTTGGGATGAGTTACACGATTTGAAACAAATTAAACGAGATAAACGATTTGGTTAAACGTTTGGTTTTGGGATGTGATTAAATCATGGGACAGGTGTAGCATGATAAAGGCATCGTAGATACGCCGCTGGTACATCTTATATATAAATGCTCTTATCATACTACATTTTGTGTCATTATTTAGTTCACTGGGGAAACGATTTTAAAACGATGTGTAGGATCGTGTGCTGACCCAAACGAGTCGTTCAGAGGCTTTCTCCTTAGTTTCAGGTGCGGAATAACAAGAAACTAAGGTAGAAACAGCAGGCAAATCACTTTTAACTACTTGTCCGGATAAGCGGGCCTGATCCAGTCGGATAAGCGGTTCAGACGTCCGAATAAGCGAGCCTGAACCGGTCGAATGAGCGGTTCAACCGTCCGGATGAGCGATCCAAATACGTACGAATAAGCGGTCCGACCAGAAGAGCGATCCTTGATTTGGTCCGGATAAGCGATTTCAGAGTAGTCCGGATAAGCGGTCCAGAACTGTTTGGTCGAGCGGTTCAGGCTATGTTCGAACGAGCGGTCCTCATTCAAATCCAATTTTGACCCACTAAAACTTTGAGTTTTGATCCGAAACTTTCCAGGGTTTGTCACGGTACTATTTTGCACAATCCCTTAGATTTTGAACGAATTTCGACCGTGAAATCTTCCCGAATCAGAAAAAGAAGGTGTAGAAGTAAGAAAAAGTGACGAAAACCAGCTGATTTCTGCAGAGAACCTCCTCCTGAGCTCTGATACCAATTGTAGGATCGTGTGCTGACCCAAACGAGTCGTTCAGAGGCTTTCTCCTTAGTTTCAGGTGCGGAATAACAAGAAACTAAGGTAGAAACAGCAGGCAAATCACTTTTAACTACTTGTTTATTGACTTCAAACGTTTACAGCTCAAATCTCGCACCGGCAGAACCTCGGCACGATTTCTATCCAACGTTCCAACTGAGATCGCCTTTTGGACTATATATAGAGTGCTGGGACCGCTTATTGGACATGGTCCAATGAGCGGTCCATGTTGTTGACACTAAAGCGGTCCAACACACAAGCCATATTAGCGGTCCAAGCTGGTTTGCCGTTCGAGCGGTCCAAACATGTCCGCTCGAGCGGTCCAAACTCTTAATGGTCCAATGAGCGATCCATGAACCTAAATTTGACTCTAAGAGCGACCCAACTATCTAAAACCTATACAATCTCACTATTTCTCGTATTTCGAGCCCAGATCTAACGTTCTAAGACAATGACTCGATACAAGACGTAATCAGCAGATGTAGTGCACCAACAGACTCCCCCTCAGATGTTGATGGAGTCGACTATCGAGTCACAAAAATGCTATCTTCAGTTCTTCAGTCTTGATCAGTCTTCGGGCTTCTCTTTCTTTGTCATTCTATCAATCTTCAGGAACTCAGCCTGGAATCAAATTTTCTTCAAGAATTTCTTCTTGGAATCATATGCCTGGATCATTCTCTGGCTCTAACTTTCATCAGACTCCCCCTATCATCATGCTGGGATCTCTGTCTGGAAATCGTTATCACCATTGAAATCAACTCCTGGCTTTCTCTGTTTAAGCTCTCCTCTGGTTCTGATGTGTCTCCTGGCTATTCGTAGCAACAGGATCAGAAACCTGCAAAACTCAACCATGCTATTACAAACTAATACAATTTGCAATTCAACTTAATGAATCAGCAAATCATATAAGAAAAATTATGAAGACCAAACTGTAGGTTACCATTCAACTTATTCATCAAGTTAATGAACCAAATTTGCATTTCAAATCTTCACAATTTAACACTCTCTCCCAAACCACAAGTTCAACATGTTTAGCACTTGAAATGACAAAAATCAGTTCTTCACACTCTGTTGTCGAAAATCTTTTTGTAGTTTTCAAATATCAAACAAAAATACAATATTTTTGGATTTTTGAATTTTGAACAATACAGAAATGAACACTATTTTTGAGAGATTGTGCAAGAGGATCATATCGGTTTTTTGAGACATATCACCAACACCATTGATCTTGATTAATCAGCAAATGTTAAAAACAAATTTACTTCTGATTGTCAGTATTGTTGTCCACTTAAACCTCTACACAAATTTTCAATTGATTCAAGATACGTATTTAATGTTTTAGAACTTAGACTTATTTGAGTGTCCCACCTCTTGAATATACTCCCGTATCCAGATCTCAATATTCTGATTTACAGGTAAGTATACTACAAATGATATCTGTATATAAATTAGGGGAAAAATGCGAGAACTGAGGGATCTCAGGTCAGAACTTCCGTTCAGCAGAGAGATATCAGCTTCGACTTAGCAGTGGGTCCCCTTTAGAGGATCTTTTCAGCTACAACAACTGATCATCAATTTTATTGTCTAATCAGCTGAGGGCTTTATGCTATGTTTCAAGCATATGAAGAAAGTATTAGCCAGGGACTAGGTCAGAACTACCGTTCAGCAGAAGTCCCGGAATAATACCCCAGACATCAATTGAGTACAAGAACCTAGTATTCCAGAATAAGAAACCTTTCAAACGAGATTTCAGGGGTTACCTATATATCCAAGTAGTGTTCCCCACAAAATAAGTAAGTTTGATTTTATGTTTATATCTCGAATACAATTTACTAACTGTGTGAAGCCTACTGACACATCATTAGTAAGACTTGTTTAACAACATTTTTGTCTTTACAAATCTCTAGCATGCTGTGATAGTCCACCGATGTACTATCATCTCCTCTTTTTGCAACAAAACTCATTTTCATTTTTCAATTTTTTAAATTTTTCAAAAATTTCTTACTCCCCCTAAAATCAAAATATGTTTCAATTTTGATTTTCTGAGGAAAAATTGAAAAACAAACTATACAAAAATTTGACAACATTATGTGAATTACCTCAATTCACCATTCTCATGCAAAAACAATCAGAACTCCCCCTTACAACAAACTATTTTCCCATAATGATTTCAAAACACTTAAGTTTGTTTCAATCAAAATGGTTTTTCCGGAAAAATTAGTTTGTGTTCAAACCATTTGTAGATTCGGGGTTATCTCTTCATCTTGTTTTCTTCAAACATTTTAAAGATTTATCATTTCCAGTTTGATCATAAACCATCAGTAGAAAATCAAGTACAAATTAATGTCCCTGATTTACCACGTACGAGGTGAAAAATCACCAAAGTGAAATTTCTCAAGAAATGTGCCGATTCATGATCCACGATACCATCTTGGGATCTCCGGCAAGTCAGGTTTTTTCTATTTAAACAATTTCACCCAAGCCTGACTGACCTTGGGTGATTTTGAATTCTTGCTCAACAATGGTGGAAAATTTGCATCATCCATTGCTAAACTAGAATTCTCAACTTTTACCTTAACCAATGGCTCCTCTGGTTTTACCATACCAGAATCATTGCCTGCAGGTGGCTTGTCCGACTTTGATCTGTCAGATTCATCGCCGACCTTTTCCTTCTTCTTCTCCTCTTTTGTCCTCAGATTTGTATCTGATGAATTCTTTTTGCTCAACTTTGCAGATGAAGGAGTAGATTCATCAGAACTATTAATCTGTTTGTCCCGTGAACCCGAGGACAAAATCTTCTCGAGATATTCTCTCGCTTTCTTCCTCTTCTTCCTCAGTCGGTCTTTCTGCCCCTGAGAAAGTTTAACTTTCGTCTCTAGAACTTTCGGTTGTTGAACTTTTGGTTCTCAAACTTTTAGTTCTTCGGGCTTGACCTTGACTGGAATTCTTGCCACTTTCTGAGACATAACCCTTGATCTTTCATTCGATCTCCTTGGGCATTCTCGGGCAATGTGACCTTTGATGTTGCAATTAAAGCACCTCCTGGTCTCATATCTCCAGTACTGGCAATTAACAGCAATGTGTCCATGATAGCCGCAGCTGTAACACATTCTGTTATCGTACCAGTTATCACCGTTGTACCAAACACTCAAGTCGTAACACTGTTTGGCCTGGTGATATTCCTTCCTCATCTTTGTTGGATTTGACGCTTTAGCACTATGATCTGTCCTGCACCCAGCAATTTTTGAATTTTTAAGTTTTAAATCTTTTGATTTTTGATTGTGATTGGATGATTGAACTAATGAGATTTTTTCTCCATTTTTAATCTTTTGTTTCTGTTTTACAATCTTCTTCACAGGTTTCTGCTTAGAGCATTCTCCCTTTTCAGTCGAGTGTAAAACAGTTTTCTGAAATTTTTCTTTTAACTTCAAAAATTTCTCCTTTTTCTTAATTTCAGCATCAGATTTTGTCTCAGATTCATCTGCTGAATAAAATTCCTCATTTTCATCATCAGTTTTCTCATCATAATCTTCAATCTTTTCACTTATCGGCATAGAATTGAGTGGTTTTGGACAGGGAAAACTCAAACTGTCAGATTTAGTCACAAAACCTTTCAATTTCTTCTCAAGTTCATCAATTTTGTTCCTCGAATTCTCAGCTTCACTTTCAAGCTGAGATATTCTCCCAAAATGAGACTTGATAGTTTTCTCATTCTCAATCTTCAAATTTTCAAGAACAGATTTTTCATTCATCAAAACTTTTATCTGTTCCTGAAATTTTGATTCATTCGCTTTTAGGTTTTTGTTTTCCAATTTTATCCAGAAATCTTCATTTTCAGATGATTTCTGTTTGTTTTCAAAAACCTTTTCATTTTCTTTCAAACCTTTGTTCTCTAATGTCAAACTGTTCACACTATCCAACAGTTTAACATTTTCGGCTTTCAGCTTCTCACAAATACTCTGAACTATAAGAATCTGTTTTTCAGCAGTATGCTTCTCGTGTTTCAACTTTTTGACTTCAGATGTCAAACTTTCTGCATCCTTCACAAGTTTGTCATTGACTGTCTTGAAGTTATGACACTTTGAACATACTGAAGCAGACCTTGACGATTCATTCTTCCCAGATTCTTTGACTTTTACTGCTTTTTCTTTCTTTTTCTTATCTTTGATCTCCATCTGTTCTTCAATCCTTTTAATGAGTGGAGTAATTGTCAGTTGAGAAAATTCTCTAGAACTTTTCAAGTTCAAGACATAATCTTCCCATTCTTCTTTCGGTAACGCACTGATAAATTTTTCAATCCACTCTTTTGGTTCTTTTGTAATATTTAAATCAGACATTGAACGAACAAGATGTTTGTATCTCTCAATGACACTTCTTGTACTCTCTCCTGGAAAACCTGAAAATGAATCAAAATCATTCTTTAATATTATTATTCTATCAAGTGTTTCTTGAGTCCTGTTAACGAGATTGAAATCCATGATTCAATAACACGTTTTTCAAACACTGTGACGAATAAGCGAACCAAGTTTGTCCAGATGAGCGATCCAAATAAGCGATCCACCAAATGTCCGAATAAGCGATTCAGTATCGGTCCAGATAAGCGGTTCGAGAAGTTGTCCGGATAAGCGGGCCTGATCCAGTCGGATAAGCGGTTCAGACGTCCGAATAAGCGAGCCTGAACCGGTCGAATGAGCGGTTCAACCGTCCGGATGAGCGATCCAAATACGTACGAATAAGCGGTCCGACCAGAAGAGCGATCCTTGATTTGGTCCGGATAAGCGATTTCAGAGTAGTCCGGATAAGCGGTCCAGAACTGTTTGGTCGAGCGGTTCAGGCTATGTTCGAACGAGCGGTCCTCATTCAAATCCAATTTTGACCCACTAAAACTTTGAGTTTTGATCCGAAACTTTCCAGGGTTTGTCACGGTACTATTTTGCACAATCCCTTAGATTTTGAACGAATTTCGACCGTGAAATCTTCCCGAATCAGAAAAAGAAGGTGTAGAAGTAAGAAAAAGTGACGAAAACCAGCTGATTTCTGCAGAGAACCTCCTCCTGAGCTCTGATACCAATTGTAGGATCGTGTGCTGACCCAAACGAGTCGTTCAGAGGCTTTCTCCTTAGTTTCAGGTGCGGAATAACAAGAAACTAAGGTAGAAACAGCAGGCAAATCACTTTTAACTACTTGTTTATTGACTTCAAACGTTTACAGCTCAAATCTCGCACCGGCAGAACCTCGGCACGATTTCTATCCAACGTTCCAACTGAGATCGCCTTTTGGACTATATATAGAGTGCTGGGACCGCTTATTGGACATGGTCCAATGAGCGGTCCATGTTGTTGACACTAAAGCGGTCCAACACACAAGCCATATTAGCGGTCCAAGCTGGTTTGCCGTTCGAGCGGTCCAAACATGTCCGCTCGAGCGGTCCAAACTCTTAATGGTCCAATGAGCGATCCATGAACCTAAATTTGACTCTAAGAGCGACCCAACTATCTAAAACCTATACAATCTCACTATTTCTCGTATTTCGAGCCCAGATCTAACGTTCTAAGACAATGACTCGATACAAGACGTAATCAGCAGATGTAGTGCACCAACACGATGTCACACAACGAGGTTTTTGAAACGATATAAACCATACGAGTTTTATTAACAAGTTTTTTTTTACGAGACGTTTTACAATTTGATTTGATAAAACAAATGTTTTGGGTTAAGAATCATGGCTACGAGATTTTATAACAAACTATAACCAATTTGATTTGAGTTGGTTATTTATGTTGCAATACATTTTTCAAAACAAGGTTTGTATTTTGACTCTTGTAGTCTAACAAGGTACTGCAACATATAAACTAGCCATGAATCCGACACTCTCATAAAACCTATGTACTCGCCAGCATTTCTTTGCTGACTTTGTTTTCACATATGTTTCAGGTATTGTTGATTGATGTCGATTGCTAGAATGCACACTCATATAGGACTGGACGAGGCCTTAGTGACTTAATAACAATGATAGACTATGTTTAACTTGTTTGTTAGATTTCAAGACGATGTAAACGTTTAATGTTTAATAAAACAAAACTTCAATATTCCATGTGTTTTGAAACAATGATTCTGTTACAACACTCCCCGATGTTTCCGCCACGGTTTGTTGTTTTAACGTGGTCGGGGTGTGACACAAGCGCCCCTATTTATAGGCTGAAGACAGAGGTTCACCGCGGCCCGTGCCCGCCTGGCACGGCCCCATGGCCATCTCTCTCTCTCTCTTCCTTATTAACTACAGTGTCAGGTCTTGTACTAACACGGTGTCACACCCCTACAATATCACATGCGGAAACCCCCGCGAGGCGTGTGACGTACCAGGATCTAGCCACTAATCACATTGAACTATCTATAATATAATAAATAAAAATTCCCATTCAATGTAAAGAGTGTATCTCGAAACATCCATTTAAAAACAAGTTTACGTTCAGCGGAAGCATAATTTATTGTTCAAGTAATTCAAAACCATAATGTTTGAAAACAAATCGACACATCTCATCTTTCCAAATATCACGACCCATGACCACTCCAGCATCCCTGACTATAAGTCCCAAAATCATCGTATCTATCGACCTGCAAGCATGCAGATAAAGTGTATCAACATAAAGCTGGCGAGTTCACAGTTTTGTTAAACGTTCAGTTGTTAAGTGTTTAGTTTAAGACATGTTGATAATAACTCGATACCGCAAGACGGCTGTTTGTTTGCCCTTTCCCAATTCCTATCAACATTGGTCATGTGTTTAAGGTCATTAGTTCACACCCATCCTATCCAGATACGTCGTGGGTTGCCAAGCCTAATAGCGCTATTAACTAATACCCCGTTGGCCCTCAAGCATCTAGTTCGGTAGTAAGATGGGACTTAAGTGATATAGTTGAGTAGATTATCCAACATCGAATAGAAACCATAGTTTGTAACATATCCCCTCCAAGGATATAAGTTTGTAAAGTATCCCCTACAGGGATGTAAGTGTGTAAAGTATCCCCTACAGGGATGTAAGTTTGTTTGTTTGTCCCCACAAGACGCATGCTTGTGAAAAGAGCAGTGAACTCACCTTAGGTTTACTCGGTAAGTTGTATTACTTGTTCAAGGTTGGTCAACCAAGTCCTATGATGGTTACCAATGCTTATCAGTTTTGTATACAAATAGTCACGTATTTTTCTTACACATATTTAACAAGTAGCGTACAAGAAATACATGTATCAACATTCATTACTCAACATTCATTACTCAACATATGAGTCTTAACAGTTAATCATGTGGCATAATAGTCCATTATCAGTGTATGGCCCATGAAGCATAAGGCCCATGTAAGTGTGCGACTTGGTTTCGAGTGTGCGGCCCAGTGTACGTTGCGAGTGGGAGATTTGTCGAAACTGCGGGGTCTCGACTCGCAACCTAGAGATCTCGAGTCGTAACCCAGGGGTCTCGAGTTGACAATACAATATTCGAAACCTCAAGGTTTCGAGTCAGATTCTTAGTCGGAACCGAACTGGTCTCGACTCGCAATCGACTGGTCTCGAGTCCTGTGGTGTCAAGCTTTGTGTCGAAACCGAGAGATTCCGAGTCTGAACTAAGTGGTTCCGACTTGCAACCTTGGTCGAAACCTCATAAGACATAACTGATCAAAACCCTTATTCTCATCTAATCAGTTACAACCGTTAACATTGTTGACACATTCCAAAGGAATCAAACAACACAGTTAATTCCAAAAAAATACTTATCTTCCTACAACCCTAATTGCAGTCGTTTCTTTGATTCACATAAAAACAGGTCATGGGCAACATTAACAGCAATTAGCATCCTCATCATCGTGCAAATCAGATCTATGCATAACTATTTTAATGCCACATACTCACCGATTTCAATATCATGAACACACCTAATATACATTAATCAAAGAATCATCAAACAGCACTACACATCAATCATCATTCCAATCAATTAATCATTGTCAAAACAGTCTGTAGATAAAACCCTACATCATGATTTTATCTCATATGCATATCATAACATCACATACATTCATAGCTGAGAACCACAAACATAATCCAGCCAAGAATAACAAGGAAATTCAATTCAAAACCATGATCAACGTACTAACCGAGAGGTGAAGAGCGTGTAAGGATGCTAGAACAAGAGAGAGATGGTGCCACGATCCGAAAAGAGCTTCGAAGGAGATCAAGGCTGCCGTCGATGTGAAGGAAGGAATGAGAGAGCCAGGGTTTGCTATCTTGTGTGTTTTAAGAGATTATGGCAACTGCACATGCATATGTGCGTCCCATTTAGAGGTGTTTGGGATCAGGTTTGGGCTTGGGGTTAAGGGCTGAGAACAACAAGTGGGTGGAAAAGAGTTTGGCCCGTAATGGAGTGTGCAGCTCAAGTGTGATGTATGGCAAAGTATCGTAAAGCATAGACATGTTGCATTTAACAAATCATATTAATCAATTTTTACAATCAAGTATAAACAAGTACCTTTGTTATTTCACATAACGTACACATAGTTACAACGTAAAACGAAACGTGAAAGAGAGTGATACCCAGGAAAAGACCTTGAAATTTTGGGTTGTCACACACGGCCCCGTAAATTAAAAAGGAGCAAAATAATCCTGTTGGTTTTTGCTTTCATTTTGCTTTTTTTTTTTTGCATATTTAAGCTCTTTTGACCCTGTAAATTAAAAAGGAACAAAGAAACAAGCTTTCCAACATTAGCACCGAAAAGGGTTGATTTTACGCCGTATTTTATATAATTTATATGTTGTATTTTATGCACATCAAATACCTCCACACTTGAATCTTTGCTTGTCCTCAAGCAAAACTCTGTATCGTGGCTTACACCCAAATAGAATAGGTAGAAGAGAAGGTTTTGGTCTCATCTTTAGAGTATCGGGAATCCAAGTTCTAATTTTTTTTGTTTTTATTTTATTTACAATCTTATTCGTCATGATTTATTTAAAACTCTAATTAAGAATTATTATTTATATTGGGCATAACATGCCTTTATAAAACTCTATTTAGTTATATACAAATTTACACACCTCACAAGTGGTCACTCAACACTCGGCCGAAGTTGTGTAAGTGAGAACGCTCGCGCCCGGTGTTGGAACTTACTTCTACCATAGGCTTGACAATCAATCAAACCTCCTTCTTTTGATGTTTAAATCCTTGCAAATATTAAGAGGACTTGAAAGGGTAGGTTGTGGTTCGGGTTTGGTATGTTTTATTGAAATGGTGAAAGGCGTAAAGATATCGGTTTTTCTATTGCTTTGTGACTAAGCAAAAAATACTTTGGGCAAATTTTCGGATTTTTTTAATGGCAAAGTTGAAACTGAGCCATAATCGTAATTTTATAACCGATATCTTTAAAAAAAATAAAAGATGAAAAAATGAAAAAGTTTATTTTTGTGGTTTTAGAAATGAAGGGTTTAAGGTTCAAACGGTTTATCTAGATGGGTGTTTTTAGTAGAGAAAATAAAAATAAAAGTTTTGTAATGAAAAATAGGTTAATCCTAATGCTTCCATCATTCACTTACTTGGATTTTAGTATAGATATGTATTTTTATGCTCGGTAAAGGCTCAAAACTCATTTTTTGTGGGAAAAGGGTTGTAGTGTAAAAATGTATATATAATCAAATTTTATAAAAATTTGTTATGCCCATTTTTGTAATTTTCTTAATTGGTTCTTTTTATCACGACGCTATCAGGTGTAAATTCGTAAAAACATAATGTTTAGAACTTATTTTACCCAACTAAACCAAGATAAGTTAAAGAAAAAATAAAAATAATTGAAAAAGTTTGGGGTGATTAGCGGTTCCAATGCGAGTTTTGTGTAAGGCTTGTTTTAGGACAAATGATTCAAGGTTTTATCAACCCCCCACACTTAAATTACACACTGCCCTCAATGTGTCTCAAATAGGATTTATTTTGTTAAATGTGTAAAAAGTGTGAAAAATAGCAAAATTTTTTGTTACTGGCACTTGCAGCACGGGGCGTGCTATGGGGACACGGCCCCGTGTCCAAAGTGCCAGTAACAACTAAAAACAGAAGACTTATAGTGGGGTGGCCACAGAGGCGTGCTGGGTGACCAGGGCCCGTGCCACCTTCTGGACAGAAGATTTTGGACATCAGTAAATTGGGCACTGGGGCGTGCTGGGTGATCACGGCCCCGTGCTGCAGACACTGTTTTGCAGTTTTTGAGTCGGGAGGCCCTGGTTTTCATGCATGGGTTCCATTTTTATCACCTTTCTAGCATTTCCAATTTCTTTAACACATTTATTGAAACCATCATCAACCATACTTCCATTTCTTTGAAAATAAAAGACAAGTACAAGAAAATAAAGATTACAATCCTAAATTAACCTAAGATAAATAGATAAATTCTTGAGGAATGCCTCCCCGAGATCATTATTTAGAAACCTTGAAGCTACTTTCCTAGATCTAAGAATGTTAGATGTTAGAGGACTTGAGCTTTTTCCGGGAGCACTCAATTAGAGGTCATTGAGAATCTCTTTGATCTCCCTTGGAAGGAAGATGTAGGGCTCCTCTTCGACCTCTTCTTGATGGGGAGCGGGATTCACCAGAACCTCAAAGGAAATGTTGATAAGGGGAGGTTCCGGGTTCTCGTTTCCCATCTGGTGGGTTGAATGACCTCATTTGTGAGGTGCCAATCTTCTTGCGGCCAGATCAGTACCATCGGAGGCATGACCAAGATGTTCAACCTTTGGTGCAAAATTTTGACCTCCCTGAAGCAATCCTCTAGACCCTTTGAGAGGTAGTTCACCCGGTCGATAAGAACTTCTTCCACCAAGGGCATTTCGTCGAGAGACTCCCTCAAAGCACTCACGTATCTAACAAGCGTAGCCTCAAGGGTGAGTCTTCTCCCCCATCTCTTATTACTGGAGCTGGTTGATGAAGTCCCGCTTTGCTGGCTTGACATTCTAGGAAAAATGACTAACCGTTAACAATTTATGGAATATCAGAACCTTTAGCACGGCCTCGTGCCTATGTGGCACGACCCCGTGCTGCTTCATCTATTCTGGATGCTTAGCTCAAGAAATTTTATTTTAAGTTAAATTTGTTTGATTTTTACTTTTCTTAACGTAAATAAATTAAAATAATGTTTTACTATAGTAGAATTGCAAAACTTTGAGCTAAGAATCAAGCTTTTGAACCTCCTATTGAAGCTTTTTAAGCTTGAAGCTTCAAGCTTCAATGGAGTTCTTGGTGGAAGGAAGAAGACGAAAGGACCAAAAGAAGTAAGGACAAGAAGGTCAAATGAAACCTTTTCAAGAACATACCTTTTAGAGTATAAGTTTGAAATCTGGAGGATCTTGCCTTTTTGGAATGGTTCCAAACATTCTCCTCAAGGCTGACTTTATAGACAGTGACAGCACGCTGACACGGCCCCGTGCCTGGGCAACACGGCCCTGTGTCGTCCGCATGTGTCAGAGAATGGTGTCCGTAAGTGAAACACGGGCCACATCATCACTGACACAGCCTCGTGCTGGAAAAATGAAGGGGGCACGGCCCCATGTCAGACCAGCACGCCCCATGTTAAGGATGAGGATTGGGCACGGCCCCGTGTTCAGGGGATTTATGAAGTTTGTCTAGGTTTTTAGGGAATTATCCGTTATCGGGTGGTTCCTTACTGGTTGGAACAACACCATATTGTCGGATATACCTTAAGCTCCGACGAGAGGTACGAAAACGCAAGAGGTTGTCGGAAAGGTAGAAGCCTAAATTAAAAATGGGAAAACGGAATCATCCCTTATTTACCTTATCCGGGCTCTTGTTAAAGAAGGTATGAGTCGACTCGCTCCTGTCCAAACTGTCGGTGTGAAAGTCACACTCTATAAAGGGGACTGTCATCGCGAAATCGAAACCGGGACGACTATCGCCTCCGTCTTCGCAAGCGTCTATGGTAGGTTTGTTGGTTTCGGTGTTGTTTGTACCTGATTTTTCTTCCATCGATTCTCCTTCTGTTGGGATTCTTGATGAATATCGCGCTTTCATCAAGGTTTCTATTTCTTTGATTTTTTGGAGAATCCTCTTTTCTATTCGACTTATATTTTCTAAGTCTTCTAGGCGAGGGTTGATGGAGTTCAGGTGGATGGACTTCATTATCATTTTTACTCCCACCCATCTTAAGGTGTTCGTTATAGGAAAATGATTGAGCTAAATAGTGGGGAGTGAAGTTTAGAATGCCACATTCTGATTCTTCATACTCCTCCCCACAATAATCGCACCATGCACCGTAAGAGTGGTGTGGGTAAAAATAATCATAAATATCCATGTTTTTTCCAGAAAGTTTTTAACCGTCGGGTTTACGAGGATACTATTTTCCAACAAACTGTTAGTTTGACACGGCCACGTGTTAGGGTAACACGGCCCGTGCTCCAGTCTGTATCTGGCAGAAAATAGATTTAGGGATACTTGAGAGTTGACAAGGCCCCGTGTAGATCAAACACAGCCTCGTGTCAATTCTATAGAAAGTGAAAAAATTAAAGAAAAATAAGAAAAACTAAAAAGAAAAGATAAAAAAGATTAGGCCGTCAATTTTAAGCTTTCTTAAAATCCTTGTGTCCCCGACAACGGCGCCAAAAACTTGACGTGTGCGGGTGTGTATATGTTTTTAATATATATTTTAGCTCTTTTTACTCGCCGGCAAGTGCACCCATTGAAAACGTAGTATAGTGATGGCAAGATACCGAGGTCGTCCAAGGACACAAGAGCTTTTAATACGGGATTATCGTTAACGTCTATCTAACCAAATTTTGATGAAAAGGTTTTTAAAGCTATAAAAAGATAAACTAAAAAGCAAAAATAAAGTATAAGGAAAAACAAATGGACAAGAAGGAATCACTTGGTTCCAACTTCTCTTTTATGTATACTTCTAGTGATTTCCGCACTTTGTACATTTTATTAGATTATCTTGAAGTTATAGTAGTAGGCCCCCTTCCAGGCAACGTTACCCTCAACCTATTGGTCTGAGTCAGCAAAGATACAGTCCCGCAAGGTTGGATTATTGAAAGATAATTAAGTAATTAATGCGATAAATGGTTGGCCCCCTTCCAGGAAGCGTTACCCTCAACCCTTTGGTTTGAGTCAGCAGGGATACAGTCCTCGTAGGGTTGGTTTAAAGTTTTAACAGTAGTTTATAGATAAGGGATTCAAGTGTTTCTTAGTTCTCTCGTGGGGGTTAAGACCCTTCCGCTCGTGAAGTATTACTAAGCTTGAACCAGGTTCTCGTAGGATCTATACACTGAACAAGATATGAAGAATGATTAGATAAATTCACCTTCAACATAAAAAACTAGTTATTAAAGTCATTAATAAATACCCAATTAAAAAGTAGCCAACGATTGGAAATAACAAATTAATACATAAAAGATTTGTCTTCACCAAGTGATGTAAGAGTTTAGCCAAGCATGGCCTTTGTTTGACAAAGACTCTTACGATCGATATTGGATACCGAGACTACAACACACTCTAAATGATGGAAGATGGATGATGGTGTTGTAGTGGTGGCAAGTGAGAGAGAAGTGGTTTGTCAAGGGATGGATTGGAATGGAACCAAGCACCCTTGTTTATAGGATGAAGACAGACGTTCACCATGGCCCGTGCCCGCCTGGCACGGCCCCATGGCCATCTCTCTCTCTCTCTCTTTCTCAATAACTGTAGTGTCAGGTCTTGTACTAACACGACCCCGTGTGTCAACGGCACGGCCCGTGGCTAATGTATTTGTTGTACTATCTCAGATTCTACAAATCTTAGAGTTGACCATGCCCCCTGTTGCCTTAACACGGCCCTGTGTTGGTTGTCTGTTTTGTCCTTTGCTGTTGTCTTTTCTTCTATAGACACGGCCCGTGTCTGGTGGATACGGCCCCATGTCAGGTCTTCTGATCTTGCCATTTTCTTGGTTTGGATGTGGATTGGGGCTTGGCGAGTTGCGTCAATCCTCCTTCTTTATATTTATGTTGGTTTTTGCTGTTATTTTGCTCCTTTTGCACATTTAAGCTCTTTTGACCCTGTAAATTAAAAAGGAACAAAGAAACAAGCTTTTTCCAACATTAGCACCGAAAAAGGGTTAATTTTACGTCGTATTTGATATAAATTATATTTTGTATTTTATGCACATCACACGTATCAATGATCCATTCAGATTACACACCATCATGCCTACAAAATTTGGATAACAAATAAAGCTAGAGGTAAAAATAGGATGATTATCACTAGCAACAAGATCTAAATGAGTCTTGAGAAATAACTAGACCGATTTATTATATTAAGCAGAACATTTCTTTCTTTTTGCAATAACAACATAAAATATAAATTGCTTCTTATTTTCATATATTAATGTGTATTTTTAGAACCTGTAGGCTGTTGTATACCATCTAAATACAATGAATGGAGCTTGGAAGCATGTTTCGGTTTTTTTGCCTACCTTATTGTACGTGTTCGTTCATTAAGGAAATGTAGATGTTCGTGAACTGTTCGCAAACACATGTCGAACAGTTTTTCATGTTCGTGTTTGTTTGTTAAAGAATTTTAGTTGTTTACGAACAGTTCGTGAACAATGGTTACGTATGCAAACGAACCAAACAAACATTAAGCTTGAAATTACAAACAAAAAACACCATTTACCTTAAACATCAAACAAAAGTAGTCAATACAACCATCTATATATAATATATGAATAAGGTTTGGGACACGTGTCGCGTTGTGGTGCAACCTCACTAGATTTTTGGCGGAAAAATGTGGGAAAGCTATAATTTTTACACGGGATCCGAATGGCAACAACCATACCCGGTTTTTTGACCTGGGTATATAAACTATCTAATAAACGAAAATCATTCTTTTGCCTCATTTCACGCTTACAAACCCTAATTCCTTCATTCTTCTCTCTGGCGCTCCTCTCCTCAGCCGTCAATAGATCTTCATATTCACCATCCGAATGATGGTTTAATTATCAGTAGTTAAACATACGGAATTACCAATTCGTGTGGCATGTGTTTTTGCAGATATGAGTTTTCTAGCAACAATCAGGAGTTTACATTCAGATCCGGGCCCCTTCGTCGAAGAAATCGAATCTGAGAAGAAGATTGAGGTACTTTCATTCTATTAAAACAAATATCACTGTAATCAAGATTCAATCTTTTCACACTTATTATTACATATACAGGAAGAGATTATGGTTGTTAAGGAGTGCGTTTTTAAGGATGTTAAGGAAAAAGACGACCACAACGATGATGATGTTGACGCTGATTCTGAAACCCTACAGGCTACATTGCTCCTTGAGGTTCGAGCTTCATCTTAAACAAGCTTTTTTTTTTCTGTTGTTGTTTTGTATGATCCGGTGGATGTAAAGTTTTAGTTGATTTTGTTTCTTTGATTTTTGTCTACAAATCAGGGTGTATGTTAGGGTTTCGCCCAAAACTATCCCTGTCTTGCCTTCATCAACATTTGAGATCTGAAACCCTACAGGCTACATTGCTCCTTGAGGTTCGAGCTTCATCTTAAACAAGCTTTTTTCTGTTGTTGCTTTATATGATCTGGTGGATGTAACGTTTTAGTTGATTTTGTTTCTTTGATTTTTGTCTACAAATCAGGGTTCTTACTTTTACTCTTAATCGTTAACCATTTATAACATGTAGTAACAAATAATTGCTTGAAGGAACAATATTTACTTTCTAAGTTATGATACAATGAACAATATTTGTTGTTATCTACAGATTGTGAGAGCTATACTTTGGCTTATGAGCTAATAAATACTATGAATTGGAAAGCTAATGTAACCAGACGAGCTCTATAGCAGCTTCTCATGTTCAATATGAGACCATTCAGGCCAAATCCAAGGCATCTATTTAGTTGGACATGAACTTTTTGACCATTCTTGTTGTTTTTAAGGATATTCATTTGGTCGAATCACAGGGATTAACTTTGCTTCCAAACTAGAGAGAAAAGGAACAACTCCACCGATTGGTACCGTTTTATACCTTATCTATCGTTTTTGTTTGTTAAATTTTATATCTTGTATGTTTTTTAAACATCTTTGTCGGATCTGTTATAATACTTTCAGACCTGTGTTGGTTTTGTGTTTTTTTCTAATGTTTTGTGAATGGATCTGGAAATGTGAATACAATTGAACATGAAGACTGATGAGATAGAAATATGCCACATTCAAGATCCGACATTCCAGACTTGGCAAATTATGAAACAAGAACATTGAAGAAAGATGATACGTTAGGAGAATGAACAGGTGAAAGAGAGAACACTGCGGCTTGGTTCAAGAATATTCAAATTCGGCCTTACGATCGTCCTTTTTAGGTTTCTACTTATACAAAATCACCACATCTAATAAGTTATTTACACCAGATTCTTATTTTTGATTTTTTTCTAAAAAGTCTAGGCCGTAACGATGTGCAAGTCCAGGTCAAGGCTCTGGTTTGCGATAGCTATGTTCATCACAATAAGGTGAAATTCTACATGTATATATTCTTTTTTTCGTATTAGTAAAATTAATTGAAAATAAAACCGGGTTTAGTGGCGAGCGTATTATCTGTTATTTGTTTATGAGATCGGGTTACAGTCAACGGAAGATCAGAACCAGTCAACTGCAGAAACGGAGTATTCGGGTCACGGTCAATGGTAGTCGGTGTTGAATTAGTAAGAAATCCTAATGTAGGCTGGCCTTCCAGATGATAAATTTTCTCATTTTTTGCATTTCTTCTTTTGGTTTTGATTACTTTATAACGTAATATTATCAGTTTTTGAAGCTATATTCTTTGTTGTGCTTTTAGGCATGAATTTTGTGGATCCAGTGAAGAAGAGTAGTGTAGTAAGAAAGATTATTCTTGCTACCTGTCTTATCAATCTATGCATCATCTTAATCGAAACATCACCGACTTTAGCAGCCTGAGCCCAGTAAGTGTCACACCCCGACCACGTGGAACATACAAAACGTGGCGGAAACGTCGGGGAGTGTTGTAACAGAATCAATTGTTTCAAATCCATGGCAAATGAAGTTTCGTTTTATTAATCAAACATGAAAGTTTACATTGTTCTAAACAAGAACCAAAGAGTACATATCATAATTTAACTAATTCTAGTCTCGTTTTAAGTCACTAAGGCACAGGTCCGCCTAAGTATGTCTTGATAAGTCCTATGCATCATCTCCTGAAAACACATGTGAAAATAGGTATGTCAGCATAAAAATGCCTGTGAGATACATAGGTTTTGTGAAAACGGAATTCATGACTTATGTTTGAGAAAATGTTTAGTCATGAACCTTGTAATTTGCTTTGTCTTGTAAATCATTGAAAAACGGTAAGATCAGATGATATGTATAAATAAGAGAATAATGTATGGTTAAATGAACAACCATGTAAAATGAGTTGAATATGATAAGTTGTTTGTAAGTCACTGTCTTGTGAAAAGTATGTTATTTGTATAAAATGTTATATATCTCAAACTGAAATGATTCAAATAACGCTACGATATGTAATACCATACAAACACTTATATATAGGAAGTACCAGCGACGTATCCACCATACTTGTATCGTATTACACACGCCTCGTTACTTAGATCACTTACTCAAACCAAACCATCAAGATGTAATGTTTAACGATTGTAGAAATGTTTATGTATAGTCAAATGTTTATTGTCAAATGTAAATCATGTCAACAAATACAACTGGTTCACACGGTTCAAAGGTTATGAACGGTTCATATAATCATAGGGTTAAAACGGTTCACATAGTCAAACGGTTACAACGGTTCAAAATGTAGTATAATGTGTTCATATGCTGGATGAGCATATGCAACAGAAATGTGTAGGTCCCCTTGATGTATGGATCTTTCACAGAATCGTCTATCTAACCTAGAGTGCGGAATCCTCTAGATCAGATTGCAACAGAAAACGTGTAGGAAACCGAAACAACAATTCACTTTCAAACCGGGTTTTATTGATTATCTATCAAGACTGATTACAATCAATCAAACCCTAACCACAAACCCTAATTTCGTCCAAGCAAGCACTCTCACGAAATTATGTCTCTCAAACTCTGTTTTGGCTGATTAACCTTAACCCTAATGTCTAACCTTGTTTATATAACACAAGGTTTACAAGTGGGCTAGGTCAAGACTCTTGGGCTGCGAATTGGACAGGCCCAATTCGCCCCCATCACCCAATTCCTTGGGTTTAGTAAGCCCAAACATTACAACTAACTATTACAAAGCTAAACCCGCTAACTGTTTATCGTTTAACTAATTACAAGATATCCAAAGACCAAATCTAAGCTGTTGTCACAAACATGCACCAACAAACTCCCCCTTGACAATAGCTTCATAAAAACTTTGTCTTGAGTCAAAACTTTGTCTTCGGTCTTCTTGCAATCTTCAAGTAGTCTTGCACTGTCTTTGGTCTTTGGATAGCTTCAGCTTCAACAGCTTCTGTCAGCAACAGACTGTCAGCAACAGACTCCCCCTAAGCTGATGCATCCAATCACCAAATCTTCAACACGTTAGCGTTTGAGCAAACTCCAGTTCAGCATTTGCACAGCAATCTTCAAACTCTTCAACGTTGTCTGCAATATAGAAAGGAGGTTCTACCATGCAGCCAATCAAACTCTCATCTTCACACTTCACAGCAACATACCTCTTCAATCTGTATACTATAAAACAAACATCTCGAGAAACCATAAGAATTTTTCAACATAAGTTAAATAAATTATTATTTTTCAAGAGATTAGTTAAACTGTATAACAGATTAAGCTTTTTCAACTTATCACCAACACGCAAAACTTTTTGTCCAACACACAAGAACCTGCCTGATTGAAAATTTTTGAACTCACTTACTAACACCGTCTCCCCCTATCAGTAACAATTCCTCCAAGAATAACAGTTTTCCGTACGTTAAGAATTTTAAACAGAAAAAGACACTATTTTTGGATTTTTATATTTTTCTGAAAGCAAGTAAATAACAAAAACAATAAACACTCTATTTTTGTGAGAATCACTGGTAAGAAGATCATATCAGCACAATCAAACTGTTTCACACAAACATATAATTCTATATTCAATTTTTCGTGAAAAGCAGTTCAAGACGATTACCAGTATGTTTGTCCACTTAAACAAAATGCATGAACATTTCAAGTACCATTACCATATGATACGTTAAGGTAATTTTATTTTATGAAATACGAGCGTGTCCCACTTCAGGATATACCCCCACGATCAAGGTATGCACAAAGATTCATCGTAGTAGGTGAGTATACTGATATCATCCTTCAAGATATCATGACTGTGTCTAGATCTGCATAAAATCTGTTTTATCAAGTTTTAATTGCTTAACTATGAACACCCAAATAAATATTAATCAAATCCTGGAAATAAAAACAGCACACTCTATCATGCAAGTATCTTCCCTACCACATATTTTCACAAGTCCAATCGAGAGTTCTGAAATCTTAACTGGGAATAGGTTGAGAAGAGAACAGAATAGATCTTTAGTAGAGATGGTATAATATACAGATCAAATGAGATTTTCTCAGTTTGATATAGGTTTATTGGGTTTCTTTTGGGCACTAGAGGGCCTCTTTCGGGTGTATTAGATCTATAGCGCGACAACGTACAGCTAGGTCAGCATGTATCTAGATGCAGCAGAAGCTGACGTTGCCTAGCACCTCCAGGTCAGCATATATCTGGATGCAGCAGAGGAGGTACACGACTTTTTTCAGAGAAGATTTCAGAATCAGATCAAAATTGTGTGTATCGGGAAATATACAGACATTCAAATAGAAATGAGCTAATTCCAAGTGACTATCTTTCCTGGGGTCATGTACAATTTTAGTTCTAACAGACAGACAACCAAGATATCCCTAGTTGAAATAACAGTATAAAGACCCAAAACTTCAGATTTTGGCAATCTATCAACGCAAGAATTAAGGTCATTAAACCATACACCACTAATGTGTTCCTACTCATATTCAATTCATATTCAATTGTAGGTCCCCACTCATATTCAATTCATTTAAGTTTATATCACATTGGTAAGTTGATTATTTCATGCTTTTCGCCTACTGGTGCATCATATGATGAAGCTGCTATCACACTTAAGCAATTTAGGTTCAATTTTAGTGTGACAGTCTAACTTGCTGATGTACTATCATTTCTTCTTTTTCACACAGTGATATCTCATTTTTTATTTTCTATTTTTTTTATGTTTTTGATTTTTCAATTTTTTTTTGTGTTTTTGATTTTTTAAGAAAAGCAGTAAACTATTTACAAAAAAAATTCTTATGAAAAACCAGTTATTCAGGATTCCTCATCCCGTTGAGTTCGACTAAGTGTTCAAAGCGAGCCCTGTCAAATGCTTTAGTATAAAGATCTGCCAGGTTATCCTCTGTGTCAACTCGATGTAATTCAATTAGTCTCTTTTCAGCACAATCCCGTATAAAATGATGACGTATGTCAATATGTTTTGTGCGACTGTGGTTCACGGGATTATTAGTTATTGAAATAGTGGCATTATTGTCTATCATAATAGGAGTACGAGTGAAATCCAAACCGTAATCGCGCATTTGCTGTTGAATCCAGAGAACCTGAGAGCAGCAGCTTCCAGCAGCAATATATTCAGCTTCACACGTAGAGGTAGACACACAGGATTGCTTCTTGCATTGCCAAGACACGATCCTGCCTCCTAAGAACTGACAACCACCTGTTGTAGACTTTCTGTTCGACTTGCATCCTCCAAAGTCTGAGTCAGTGTAAGCAACAAACGTCAAATCACTATCAGCTGGATACCACAACCCAAGTTTAGGTTTCCCCTTCAAGTAACGAATAATTCGCTTCACTGCTTTCATGTGTGACTCTTTAGGATTCGCCTGATATCTGGCACACAAGCATACGGCAAACATGATGTCAGGTCTTGATGCAGTCAAGTACATCAGAGAACCAATCATTGCCCTGTATTGAGTAGGATCAACGTCTTCAGTACTTTCATGATCTGGGCCAAGATTGTGATTTTCACATATGGGTGTGTTGGAAGTAGTGCAATCATTCATTTTGAACCCACTCAAAATGTCATACACATACTTTGTTTGATGAATAAACATCCCATCCGCCTTCTGTTCAACTTGTAATCCCAGAAAGTAGGACAGCTCACCCATAGCACTCATTTCGAACTTGCTCTTCATCACCTGCTCGAACTCTTTACACATGCTTTCATCAGATGACCCAAAGATGATGTCATCCACGTACACCTGTACCAGCAGAAAATCTTCCTTCTTCCTCTTGATGAACAGTGTACTGTCAATCTGACCTCTTTCAAAACCATTCTTTATCAGATGTGTAGACAGTGTCTCGTACCACGCCCTGGGAGCTTGATGTAACCCATACAAAGCCTTATCAAGTTTGTACACTCGATCTGGATAATCTGGATCAACGAACCCATCTGGTTGTGAGACATACACCACTTCTTGGACTTTCCCGTAAAGAAACGCACTCTTCACGTCTAGTTGGAAAACTTTGAAGCCCTTGAAAGAAGCAAAAGCTAGAAACAACCGAATTGCCTCCAACCTCGCCACTGGTGCAAACACCTCATTGTAATCTATCCCTTCTTGCTGATTGAAACCTTTGACCACCAATCGAGCCTTGTTTCGCGTGACTATACCTCTTTCATCCTTCTTGCACCTAAACACCCATTTAGTGCCAATCTCTCTTTCACCTTTAGGAAGATCAACCAACTCCCAAACCTTCAACTTAGCAAACTGGGCCAATTCCTCTTGCATAGCTTCAACCCATGAATTGTCTTTAAGAGCCATATGAATGTTCTTCGGCTCCTCTTGGGAAATAAAGCAACTATACAAGCACTCATTCACTATCCCAGTCTTCTCAATCGACACAAATAAACCAGTATTCGCTGCTATGCTTCTTCTTGTCTGAACACCTGCAGCAGGATCTCCAAGAATCATGTCAACTGGATAATCTCTATTTGCTCGTGTAGTAGCAACAGCATCAACTTCCACATTGTCACCAAGGTTTGATCCAACCTCCCCCTGAATATGCTGATCCGCAAACGGATTAATGAAATCCTCTCCCTGATTGGGTTCGGGTTCATCGTCACTTGAATCAGTATCAGCAGCATCTTGAGAAGGTCCCGGAGCATCTGTTGTATCAACATTCGATCTAGGCATGAACTCGCCTTCATCATCACCAATCACTGTTTGAATCAGCTGAGACTCATCTGCATTGGAAAACTCAGGAATATTAAATGATTTAAAGACACTTTCATAATCATATAATATAGCTGGTCCACTCGTTGACTGTTGAGGTTTGTATGAAGTAATTTCAACATTAAACACAACCTCAATTTTACCAGTTTTTTGATTAAAAACCCTTTTATTCGGTGCGCCAGGTACGTAACCTAGAAAGTAGCCCTCGTCAGCCACCTCACCGAATTTTTGTTTATCTTTATTTCGCACAATGGTGCAGGGTAATCCAAATGGTTCAAAGCCTTCTAAGTTTGGTTTCTTGTTAAACATTAATTCATGACAAGTTTTGTTAAAACGTTTAACAGTCAAAACTTTGTTTAGGACATAGCAAGCTGTATTCACAGCTTCTCCCCAGAAAAGAACTGGTAGCTTAGAATCTGAAAGCATTGTCCTTGCGGCTTCAATCAACGTCCTGTTTTTCCTCTCAGCAACTCCATTCTGTTGAGGCGTATAAGGAGCAGAATATTGATGTTCAATTCCCTTGCGAAGACAGTAGAGATCCAGAATACGATTCTTGAACTCCGTGCCATTATCACTCCTTATCCTCTTGATCTTTGCATCATGGACGTTTTCCAATTTTGTAAAAAGATCTATCAACATCTCTGCTGTCTCATCTTTTGTACCTAAAAAGAAAACCCATGAATAACGTGAGTAATCATCAGTGACAACTAAACAATAGTACTTTCCACCTATGCTCCTCACGTTCACTGGACCGAATAGATCCATGTGAAGTAATTCGTAAGGGGCATCTATGGAATTTACTGTTTTTGATTTATGAGGTTTCTTGTGTTGTTTTCCCTTTTGACATGGAAGACATTTGTCTTCCACTTGAAACCTCCGCAATGGAACCCCTCTCACTAGCTCATTTTTAACAAGATAGTTCATTTTGCGATAGTGAATATGGGCCATGCGTCTGTGCCACAACATCGATTCAGCTTCAGATGCTTTTGATAGTAAACATGCCACCACTGCAGTTGGATCCTTAGCACCCATGTCCATGACATAAGTGTCATTTCTCCTTGGCGCTCGCATCACTATCCAATCGTCCGGTATCTTCAAACCTGGTTTCAGCACTAAAGCTTCATTCTTGGTAAAATGGACCGAGTGACCCTTGTCGCAGACTTGTGATACGCTCATAAGATTGTGTTTAAGCTGCTCCACATAGTTCACTTTGTCCAGTGTGATCTTCCCATTGGTCACCTTTCCTCGGCCTGTAATTCTACCACCTTTTGCACCCGCAAAATTCACTTGTCCTCCATCATAATCTTCAAATTCAGTTAACAACCTCGCATCCCCCGTCATGTGCCTGGAGCAGCCACTATCAACATACCACAAGTTGATAATCCTCCTTAGCAGCTCCTGCACACACCAACCAAGAAATTAGTTAGATTGGGGGACCCAAGCCTTAATGGTCTTGGGTCGTCCAAATTCACCAACCACCGGAACGTCCATCCAATATCCATTACTCCTAACTGGAGTCTTGGATCTTAGACCTGTTGGAAATTGATTTTGACTTCCACTAGGTCTTTGGTCCTGAGGGTTCCTATGTGTGTTTGGACTATTTGACCTTTGAAAATTTGGATTTTGATTCCAAGAAGCATTATAGTTATAATTTCTAAAGCCATTGTTATAAAAATTTCGACCACCATTATTTTGGTATCGATTTTGATATTGACCTTGACTTCTGAAATTATTTGTGTTTTGATTGTTCATTCTTGGTGAACTGCTTCTAGGTCTCTCAAATCTGCCTGGTGGAGATCTAGGCTGAAATCTAGGTTGATTTCTTTGAAAACGAGGAACTTGTGGAGTTCCTTTTTCAGCCTTATCCTCACCAACAGCAACTGGCTCTGGTTGCTTAGGAGCAGATTTCTTTGGAGAGTTGGACACTCTCTCCTGCTGATCACCATTTTTCTCTGGTGACTTCTCTCTCTTCCTCTCATTCACCTGTGCTTCATTCGTTTTGTTAGGACAGCAGCTAGCTACATGTCCTTTGGTGTGACATTTGAAGCATGACATCCTTTTCGAAGACTTCTTATCTGAAGCCTTTGAACTAGATTCAGGTTTTGATGATGATGGCACAGAAGGATTTGGTTCAGTTTGCTTAATTTCAGAAGTTTCTTTGTTTTTATTTTTAGCAAACTCTATGTTCGATTCATTTTCAATAACAGCTGTTTCGTTTTTCATGTCACTTCCTTGAACAAAACTAATCTTTTTAACAGAAGTTGAGTTTTTATTCCTAGGTTGTGAGGTTTTCGTTTTCAAAACAGGTTTGCTGTTATTATCCTTCTTGGCCTCATCTCTCTCAGACTCCTCTCCTCGACCTGCTGTGGAACTACTCGGTGCTGTTGACATGAATTTGGTTAGCTCATCTTCATCAGGTAGGAATGAATAATCATGACTAAGAGGAGGTGGGACTTCATTAAAGCCTTGGAATCCCACACTCGTCTTGTCATTACTCTTCTTTAACCCACCCATCATGTGTTTCATAACAAAAGCAGAATCCCTGAATTGACCCAATTTCTTTTCAAGTTCAACAATTTTGAGTTGAGCATCTGACAACTCTTTGTTTTTATCAGAAATCTCTTTTGTTTTTTCAGCCATCATGTCATGAGCTAAGTCAATGACTTGAAGTTTTTCATTTAATTTGCAGGTTACGGCTTCAAGTTCACTTTCATAACCTTTTATTTTCTTCAAGTATGACGTTTCGTTTCTTTTAGCAAAAAAGTTTGATTCTTTAATGTTAGACATCTCACTTACCAAACTTTTGTTTTGTGCAGACAACCTGTCAACCTCACCCTGTAGTTCACGACATTTTAAACACACAGAATTAGATTTTACCTCTCCTGTTTGTTTGTCAAGGTTGGCCATTAGAGCAGCAAGCTGAGCTTCCAATTGTTTATACTTAGCATCCTTTTCCTCAGCTTCTCTTTCATATTCTGACTTTTGTTTTTCATCTTCAGCACCTGTTGTCTGATCAACTTTCTTTTCTTCAGCTCTATTCTCTACCTTCACCTCAGCATCCACTTTCACTTCTGCATCATCTACTTTAGCTTCACCATCATCGATTGGAGTAATCTCTGCCATGAATGCTTGAGAGACATCCCCATCATTTTCTAAGTGAATGCTCCAATCATATGAACCCTCTCTTGCAGTGGAGATCAACGCCTTTGAGCTGGAGTTGTTTGATGCATTCCTGTTGTTTGAACTCTGGCTCGAATTATCTTGCTTTTGTTTCTGACATTCCCTAGCAAAGTGCCCATAACTTTGACAATTAAAGCACCTCACTTTGGTCTTGTCGAAACCAACACTCCTTCCCACAAACTTTCTTCCTGTTCTGTTCATGAACCTTTTCACACGCCTAGAAATCATGGCCATTTGCCATTGCAAATCCATCTCTTCAAGATCATCAGGGTCAATCTGATCATAGTCTTCATCTAAAGTAGCAGGATCAGAAATTTTTCCCTGAATATAGTTTTCATAGGAGGCAACAAACGAAGCAAGCAGAGCCAGATGCTCTTCAGCAGACTTCACACTCATTGGCATTGACTTGGCAGTAGTACTCTGTTTAGAAGCTGACGATTTCTTAACTCCTGATGATCCTCCTGAAGCAGCAACAAAACACACATCACCATCCTGATTCACCATAACCTGCTCATTCTCACATGATAAAAACGCAGTAGCAGATTCGCTAGAAGCGTTGTGAGATGAAGAAGATGTAAGCCCATTGTACACTGCCGGATCTTGAACCTAATCATATCCAGTATCTTTCTTCTTCATGCTGAGCTCATAAGCTCTCAACTTTCCTACAACCTCTTCAAGCTCTTTTGTTTCATAATCTGCTTCACCCTTGATCATTAAAGTGTAGATATCCTACCTAGTAGGCAAAGCATCTAGCAGCTTGTCATTCTTCTCTACATCAAAATAGCAATCGATCTCATAATTGTCCATTTCTGACATCAGATGGTAGTAACGAGTGATGACGTCTTCAAGGGACTCATGTTTCATGTACTTGAAAACAGCAAACTGCTTCTTCAGTAGATCAATCTTGTTCTTCTTGACATCAGCATTACCAGCGTATCTTTTCTCCAAAGCATCCCACATATCCTTTGAGTTAGTGTACTTTTTGAAGGTATGTTTGATGCTATCAGGCAACGACATTTTGATTGCAGCCAAGGCTCTCTTTTCAGCCTCATACATCTTTTTATCATTATCTTGCATGTTCACATATTCTGTTCGACGTGGTCTGCCCTCAAAGTCGTGTGTTGGATTCACGTAACCATCTTCGATGCATATCCACATGCGCGTATCCTGATATTCAATGAAGGACTGAAAACGATCCTTCCATGTCAGATAATTTTCCACCTTCATCATCTTAGGTGGTTTGTTGGTAGTACCAACCTCATGCTCCATCTTCAACAGCTCGTTCAAGGTAGACATGTTTGACATTTTAACGTTAACAGACTGAGAAAACCGTACAGAAGTCGTCCGAAAACAGTGGTTACCAAATTACACCGTTAGAATCGTCTCGAAAAGACGAATCCAATGATATATAATGTCAAAAACCGAAATCGGGATTTTTTTTTTTTTTTTTTTTGTCCTAAAAATCACACGAGTTCAACGGTGCAAACGGTTCTGTCTAACGAGTTACGGATCAATTTCTATTTGCAAAACACCGAAAAATTTCCGACGCTTGCCAACTGAAATTCCACCACTTAAATTCTCTCCTAAATTCGCTGGTTTTAATTTAATTTCGCTGGGCAATGTTTAACTTCGCTAGTTTTAATGTGCAGGACAAATTCGCTGACAAGTCAAGTTCGCTGGTGTAGTTCGCTGTGTCAGGTCAGTTCGCTCAATTTCGCTTCAGATTTCGCCAAATTCGCTGGTCAATTTCGCTTGTACGACGACCAGTAAATTCGCCGAAAAACCGTGATAATTTCGCTGTGGAAAGTTTTCACGGTTACCAAAGTCGCCTTTGGATTTAATTTCGCCCGTAACTTTGCTGATTAATTTAGGAGATCAGACAAATTCGCCAGAAACAGCCAATTTCGCCCAGTAACTATGGAAAGTCAATCTGTTCGAAATTTTTGATGATTTTCTGGATTTTCTAACAACTTCCTGCAAAATCAAAGCACCAAATCAGCAACTTAAAACCGAAAATTATGAAGAACTGATTGAATAAACACGAAGAACACGAAGAACAGTCTTCGAATCTTCAAGTCTATCAGCCACAAACTTTTCCAGAATCAGCCAAATCTTTCCAGAAAACCTGCAAACCACCAAACAAACAAACCAGAAGATCAAAACAGCCAACAAAAATCAAAAATCAGAATCAAAACAACCAAAATTTCGAAAATTTAAAAACCCTAATTATCAGGTTTCAAAAATTTCGAATTTTTACTCCCTGTTTCTGCAGCAAACAATTCTGAACCGAGCAATCAAGAGCCTAATGCTCTGATACCAATTGTAGGTCCCCTTGATGTATGGATCTTTCACAGAATCGTCTATCTAACCTAGAGTGCGGAATCCTCTAGATCAGATTGCAACAGAAAACGTGTAGGAAACCGAAACAACAATTCACTTTCAAACCGGGTTTTATTGATTATCTATCAAGACTGATTACAATCAATCAAACCCTAACCACAAACCCTAATTTCGTCCAAGCAAGCACTCTCACGAAATTATGTCTCTCAAACTCTGTTTTGGCTGATTAACCTTAACCCTAATGTCTAACCTTGTTTATATAACACAAGGTTTACAAGTGGGCTAGGTCAAGACTCTTGGGCTGCGAATTGGACAGGCCCAATTCGCCCCCATCACCCAATTCCTTGGGTTTAGTAAGCCCAAACATTACAACTAACTATTACAAAGCTAAACCCGCTAACTGTTTATCGTTTAACTAATTACAAGATATCCAAAGACCAAATCTAAGCTGTTGTCACAAACATGCACCAACAAAATGTAATGAGAAACAATGTACTAAGTATGCATACAATGGGCGTACGTAGCATGAAATGTATTGTAAAGTGATGTACTAAGTATGCACACAATGGGCGTACATAGCATGAAATGTATTGTAAAGTGATGTACTAAGTATGCACACAATGGGCATACATAGCATAAAATTAGTGAAATGTGATGTACTGAGTATGCACACAATGGGCGTACATAGCATGAAGTGTATTGGAATCATGTACTATAATGTACTAATGAACATAGCAAGTATATGATGTGAAAACGGGAAAGCATGAAAGTAACAAGTAGGCACATGTGTTTCACCCCAAAACAGTTTGGAAAACAGTAAAAGAGGGGTTCAATGTACTCACCTGAGATTGCTTTCAAGTTCTTGTGTAATAATCACACAATGCTAGAGATCACGGTATATCAAACGGCACCTAACAGGTAGCTATGTTAATATACCGGAACAAAATCGGAAGGATCAGATAGTATGCGGGTTCGTAAACCAGACGAGTATGGAGACTCGTAAAATATGGTTTAACAAAGCCTACATACTAAAATGAAACCTAACCTAAGTGCTTACGACCCATTACGACCCGTTTAGGTAGCTTGTGCTACCTTAACACGTCGTTCGCGTAAAACACGTTTGGAACGCCTAATATCGTGACCACAAGGGGTAACCTCGGAAGGTTATAGCTATGGTCACCTAATGTGTTTGGTCGGATCTTAATGATCGACCAAATGGGTCGGGTTTGAAAGTATAAGCGATTGTTTAGATCGCTTACCTTACGACCCTATATAAGCACTAAACTAAAAGTGACGAGCTAAGCATGTTAGAACATGCTTAACTAAGTTTAGAAAACAGGTTTGGTATCAAAACAAACGGTTTTGATACTCACGAGTAGTTTGGTTACAAAATACGCAAGAATGCGCATTTTGGCCGAAACTACGACTTGTCACTGAGCCTAGATAACGTGGTAATTAGTAGGTATAGTCACTACGGACTATAACCATCGTGATCACGCTCACGTTATGAAGTTCCAATGAACTTCGTGTTGACCATAGGCTGGTCAACGCAGAAAGTCAAACAAAGTTTGACTTTAGCACTAGAAAGCGACTAAAAGAACGAAAGAACACTTACGAAGGGTCCCTGAAAGCTAAACTCGATCCAGGAGCTCAGGTATGAAGCAATGGCATCAACTTAGAGCTCTTTGATCAGTTTTGTGGGTTTTTACACAAATGGGCGGGGTATTTATAGGAAATGCAAAACCGTTAGGATCGTTTCTTGAATATCGTGCCACGATCTTATGTGTACACTTGTCAAGATGTTGTGGTGGCTCATAATGACCCATAACTCCTGAGATTGTGAAAGGGCATTGCCCTTTGGAGTGTTTGAAAGGCCAACTTCAGCAAAAAAAACAAGTTTCTGCATCTGCAGGGGCCACGCGGCCCGCGTCAGCATATAGACAAAACTCAGGCGGGCCGCCTGGGCATGTCTGATCTGCACAAACTTTCAGAAATGGCAGTTTTGGTCCCTGTTGCATATTTAAGCCATTTCCGACACTTCTAAGGCCCGTAAAGCCAACTTTAAGGCCCTAAGATGATGCCTAAACATTGTGGACATGAAACATGCTCAAAAATATGCCGGATGTTGGTTCGTTTGGCCGTACGAACGCGATGTTCGCTTAATTACGACGGAATGCGCATAAGTGCGAAAAACGATCCAAATGACGCGACGAATGGATTTTTCTTAAGCCAAACACTAAAATAAATTATTTTAGTGCTTACATAAATTTTTGGATGTCCGGATGTATTCAGAACGTAACTTATGCGCGAAAGTGCAAACTTGTGCACTTTTTGACACTTTTAGCCCCTGAATGATCCAAAAGTTTGTTTTAGTATACCAAACCCCTCAAAGCCTATTTCTAAGCTATGTAAAGGATATTTATGGTATGTTTAACTTATGGACATGTTCCGGAATGTTCGTTACAGTTCAAATTGGCATACTTTCGCAGTTTGTCAAGTTTAGTCCCTGTAAGCGAATTAACTTGTTTTTGCCATACCAAAGTCTTCAAAACTTATTTCTAAGTTATGTAAAGGTTATTTAAGGTATGTTAAGTATATGTTGATGTTCCAGAGTATTTGTCGCATTAAACTGAATACGTTTACGCACCAGTTTGCGTATAATTCTCCAGAATGCGATGTAGAGTTTGAAATTGAACAAGAATTGATATGTGCAAACGATACACATATTTATACAAGATCCGAAGTATGAAATACAATATTTCATCGGCTTGGTATGTGCTTGATGGTCGCGGTGACACAGGTGTCACAATCTCCCCTACTTTAGGAAATTTCGTCCCGAAATTTATTCGTAGGAGTCTATTAGTGACTTTGCCAAATACCCACCAGCGATATGCAAGGCAATATCCTGTCATTTCCTTGACGGTCATTCTTCAGAAACGAAAATGAACAGACGAAGTCATTTTCCTCAACGAGTATTCTTTAGAAATGGAAATGACGAAATAAGCAAACGGATGTTCATTTCCTCAACGGACAAATCTTCAGAAGCGAAAAATGAACGGACGGGGTCATTTTCAATGGTTGCTTCATCAGAAATGGAAATGAAGGATTACACAATGGACATTGATTTCCTCAACGGATAAATCTTCAGAAACGAGAATGCACTAAGGGTGTCATTTTCAACGGTTGCTTCATCAGAGTTGGAAATGAAGGATTACACAACGGATATTCATTTCCCCAACGGATAAATCGTCAGAAACGAAAATGAACTAACGGAGTCATTTTCAACGGTTGCTTCATCACAGTTGGAAATGAAGGATTACACAACGGATATTCATTTCCCCAACGGATAAATCGTCAGAAACGAAAATGAACTAACGGAGTCATTTTCAACGGTTGCTTCATCAGAGTTGGAAATGAAGGATTACACAACGGATATTCATTTCCCCAACGGATAAATCGTCAGAAACGAAAATGAACTAACGGAGTCATTTTCAACGGTTGCTTCATCAGAGTTGGAAATGAAGGATTACACAACGGATATTCATTTCCCCAACGGATAAATCGTCAGAAACGAAAATGAACTAACGGAGTCATTTTCAACGGTTGCTTCATCAGAGTTGGAAATGAATAGAGTTAACTCTAGACACATGACAGAACTTGCTGTGATTTCTGTGCACTAAATTCCATAAATATGTATGCATCCATAATTACGTAATCCCTTGCACAGTCCGCACAGTTTGTTTTGTAATGTTTTGGGGAAGGATATCAAACTTGTGATGAGGGTGACTAGACTTCCATCGGGTCCTTTTAATTAGATCGACAGGGGATCTTCTTAGTTAGGCCACCAAGGAGTCCTTTCAGCTATATCATCACATGATATCCCTAACCAGATTTTTGGATAAATCTGTTTAACTAGACCACTCAAGGGGTCTAATTTATGAAGTAGCACTTTATAATCCAAGGGACTTAACTGTAACGTAGAAGTCCATTAAGGATTTTAAGTAATACCTTTGGGTATCCTACGATGAATCTCTTGTACAAGGATGTAGGATTCTAAAGGATTTGGATAACATAATTTGGATCACACAACAACACATAAGGGAACACATAAGCACAAAGTCACATAATTGTTTAACTTGATTATAATTTGTTATTAACTTGTTATCGATTGAATACGGATATGGAAACCAGTCGACGGGCTGCAATGTCCTCTGGGATCTATCTGAAAAGATAGGAAGATCTCTCAAAAATTCGATTTTGTTTTCAAAGAAACGTAATATTCGAATTAAGGAACACATAAATTTTAGGATTTACGGAAATACCCCTAGGTACCCTATCAAGGATTTACAGTGGTACTTTGGGTATTCGTCTCGTGTTGTAACTTGCGCCTTGTACTTCGTTTCCTTAGAATAAACAGGTACTTAGGAATTTCGTGGGAAAATACAAGGGATCATAAGATGGAAAAATTTTGGGGGGTAGTTTGCTTTTCAAGGAATACGATTCCTCGCTTGTCGGTATTGTAGGGGATATGTCGTTTATACATGGAACCACAGAAATACATTGCAATGTAAATAAAAGATTTATTTATAAACAACGATAACAACTGTTTCTTTGGGCCTTGACAACAAAAGAAAATAATACATAAGACGTGATTATTTCTAAACGATGTTGTCTTCTAGTCAGTCAGATGCTCATCCCTGTGCTGGGTTTGCATTAGCAAGCTTTGGGCAATTTCTTTGGAAATGACCCATCTCGCCACAGTTGAAACAAGAGCCTGGTAGAAAACGACCTTGAGCAGGATTGTTGCCAGCTTGGTTTGGCGCAGCTGCAGCTGGGCAGACTCTTGCTGTGTGGCCTATAATCCACAAGTTTGGCATTTGCGACACTGTACATTGGCGTGATGATGGAGGCCACACTGGTTGCACAAGGGTGCAGTTCCATTGTATGGTTTTCTAGCAGGGGGTTGAGCTGGTTGGTTGGGGACGGCTTGACCATTGTGAGCGACCACGGCGAAGTTCTGAGAAGCCTTTCGCTTCTTTGACTTCTTAGGGGATTCAGTCTGTTCATCCATAGTCTTTGATTCCTCGATTGGGTTCGATTCCCTGACCGGTTTCTTTTCACCTTTTCGGAAAAGTTTACCTTTCCTGATCTTTGATTCGGTCAAGGTTGCAGATAGCTCAATGGCCTGTCTAACTGTAGTAGGGTTGCTACTAGTCACAATGTCTTGTATTGAGTCAGGGAGGCCATCAATGTACTTTTCGATTGCCTTATCCAAAGGTGTAACCATATTCGAGCATAACAAACTTAACTCCTCATAACGATCCGTGTAGGCTCGATGCTCACCGCTAACGTGCTTAAGATCGTCGAACTCCGTTTCCAAGGCCCTGATCTCGTGACGAGGACAGAATTCCTTCATCATCAGAGCTCGAAGCTCTTGCCATGTTTGAGCCAGTGCCACATCGGCACCCCTATCTCTCATCACACCATTCCACCATGTCAAAGCTCGTTTCTCAAAGACGCTAGATGCGAATTCTACCTTTTGCTCGTTTAGACATTGAACATGTCTGAAGGTGCTCTCTAAACTCTCGAACCATTGCAGAAGTGCAGTCGCTCCTTGAGACCCAGAAAACTTTGATCGCTTAGCCGAGTTGAACGTCTTGAAGTTGCAGGGGGCATGATTGTTCATCCATAGTCTTTGATTCCTCGATTGGGTTCGATTCCCTGACCGGTTTCTTTTCACCTTTTCGGAAAAGTTTACCTTTCCTGATCTTTGATTCGGTCAAGGTTGCAGATAGCTCAATGGCCTGTCTAACTGTAGTAGGGTTGCTACTAGTCACAATGTCTTGTATTGAGTCAGGGAGGCCATCAATGTACTTTTCGATTGCCTTATCCAAAGGTGTAACCATATTCGAGCATAACAAACTTAACTCCTCATAACGATCCGTGTAGGCTCGATGCTCACCGCTAACGTGCTTAAGATCGTCGAACTCCATTTCCAAGGCCCTGATCTCGTGACGAGGACAGAATTCCTTCATCATCAGAGCTCGAAGCTCTTGCCATGTTTGAGCCAGTGCCACATCGGCACCCCTATCTCTCATCACACCATTCCACCATGTCAAAGCTCGTTTCTCAAAGACGCTAGATGCGAATTCTACCTTTCGCTCATTTGGACATTAAACATGTCTGAAGGTGCTCTCTAAACTCTCGAACCATTGCAGAAGTGCAGTCGCTCCTTGAGACCCAGAAAACTTTGATCGCTTAGCCGAGTTGAACGTCTTGAAGTTGCAGGGGGCATGATTGTTGTTGTTGGCTTGGTTCCATTGAGCAAAGAGGTTTGGGAATTGAGCAGCCATTTGCTGCGCAATGATTTCTGCCAGTTCGGCAGTCGCTATCTGGTTTTCGCGTCGAGGAGGCATTCTAAAAGAGAAACAAGAGAGAAAACAAATGAAATGGCATTGGGTAAGAATAGGATGTTACAATTACCGGCCATAATCATGGTTGATGGTCATTTGTTTGAATCCACGAAGCATACAAACAACACCAAGGCTGAATCAAGGTAAATAGATCCTCATAGTGTATCGCGAAGACATGCTCGCCTATAAGTGGACACTCACCCCAAGAGTTCCCAGGTAAGAGTGACTGGTCCGATTACGTGGATTTGTATGAACACTCTAACCTTAGACAGAAAACCCAGGGTACAGGCATTCACTCTTCCAGTTTGCACGTGTTCACACTATTTAGGACCCAAAACTTTGACGAGAGTTTTGAAAATTCAAAGGGGTTCAAAACGTTATAACAGAGGGTTCAAAACCTAGTAATCAATCATCCTAGAACAGATGATTAGTTTTCAAAGCGGTTTTGAATTTTTATGTTCTTGTTGTGGTCGTCGCCTAAGGATAGGTGACGGTATTGTTTTATGACTAAACGCAAGTAAACTCGCGTTAGGGTCCTAGGAAGGTTATAGACTAGGTCAAAGCATTAGTAACCTAATTCCCTATAACCATTGGCTCTGATACCAACTTTTCTATCACACCCCGACCACGTGGAACATACAAAACGTGGCGGAAACGTCGGGGAGTGTTGTAACAGAATCAATTGTTTCAAATCCATGGCAAATGAAGTTTCGTTTTATTAATCAAACATGAAAGTTTACATTGTTCTAAACAAGAACCAAAGAGTACATATCATAATTTAACTAGTTCTTGTCTCGCTTTAAGTTACTAAGGCACAGGTCCGCCTAAGTATGTCTTGATAAGTCCTATGCATCATCTCCTAAAAACACATGTGAAAATAGGTACATCAGCATAAAAATGCCTGTGAGATACATTGGTTTTGTGAAAACGGAATTCATGACTTATGTTTGAGAAAATGTTTAGTCATGAACCTTGTAATTTGCTTTGTCTTGTAAATCATTGAAAAACGGTAAGATCAGATGATATGTATAAATAAGAGAATAATGTATGGTTAAATGAACAACCATGTAAAATGAGTTGAATATGATAAGTTGTTTGTAAGTCACTGTCTTGTGAAAAGTATGTTATTTGTATAAAATGTTATATGTCTCAAACTGAAATGATTCAAATAACGCTACGATATGTAATACCATACAAACACTTATATATAGGAAGTACCAGCGGCGTATCCACCATACTTGTATCGTATTACACACGCCTCGTTACTTAGATCACTTACTCAAACCAAACCATCAAGATGTAATGTTTAACGATTGTAGAAATGTTTATGTATAGTCAAATGTTTATTGTCAAATGTAAATCATGTCAACAGATACAGCTGGTTCACACGGTTCAAAGGTTATGAACGGTTCATATAATCAAAGGGTTAAAACGGTTCACATAGTCAAACGGTTACAACGGTTCAAAATGTAGTATAATGTGTTCATATGCTGGATGAGCATATGCAACAAAAATGTAATGAGAAACAATGTACTAAGTATGCACACAATGGGCGTACGTAGCATGAAATGTATTGTAAAGTGATGTACTAAGTATGCACACAATGGGCATACATAGCATAAAATGTAGTGAAATGTGATGTACTAAGTATGCACACAATGGGCGTACATAGCATGAAGTGTATTGGAATCATGTACTATAATGCACTAATGAACATAGCAAGTATATGATGTGAAAACGGGAAAGCATGAAAGTAACAAGTAGGCACATGTGTTTCACCCCAAAACAGTTTGGAAAACAGTAAAAGAGGGGTTCAATGTACTCACCTGAGATTGCTTTGAAGTTCTTGTGTAATAATCACACAATGCTAGAGATCACGGAATATCAAACGGCACCTAATAGGTAGCTATGTTAATCTACCGGACCAAAATCGGAAGGATCGAATAGTATGCGGGTTCGTAAACCAAACGAGTATGGAGACTCGTGAAATATGGTTTAACAAAGCCTACATACTAAAATGAAACCTAACCTAAGTGCTTACGACCCATTACGACCCGTTTAGGTAGCTTATGCTACCTTAACGCGTCGTTCGCGTAAAACACGTTTGGAACGCCTAATATCGTGACCACAAGGTATAACCTCGGAAGGTTACAGCTATGGTCACCTAATGTGTTTGGTCGGATCCTAATGATCGACCAAATGGGTCGGGTTTGAAAGTATAAGCGATTGTTTAGATCGCTTACCTTACGACCCTATATAATCACTAAACTAAAAGTGACGAGCTAAGCATGTTAGAACATGCTTAACTAAGTTTAGAAAACAGGTTTGGTATCAAAACAAACGGTTTTGATACTCACGAGTAGTTTGGTTACAAAATACGCAAGAATGCGCATTTTGGCCGAAACTATGACTCATCACTAAGCCTAGATAACGTGGTAATCAGTAGGTATAGTCACTACGGACTATAACCATCGTGATCACGCTCACGTTATGAAGTTCCAATGAACTTCGTGTTGACCATAGGCTGGTCAACGCAGAAGTCAAACAAAGTTTGACTATAGCACTAGAAAGCGATTAAAAGAACGAAAGAATACTTACGAAGGGTCCCTGAAAGCTAAACTCGATCCAGGAGCTCAGGTATGAAGCAATGGCATCAACTTAGAGCTCTTTGATCAGTTTTGTGGGTTTTAACACAAATGTGGGGGGTATTTATAGGAAAAGCAAAACCGTTAGGATCGTTTCTTGAATATCGTGCTACGATCTTATGCGTACACTTGTCAAGATGTTGTGGTGGCTCATAATGACCCTTAACTCCTGAGATTGTGAAAGGGCATTGCCCTTCGGAGTGTTTGACAGGCCAACTTCAGCAAAATAAAACAAGTTTCTGCATCTGCAGGGGCCACGCGGCCCGCGTCAGCATATAGACAAAACTCAGGCGGGCCGCCTGGGCATGTCTGATTTGCACAAACTTTCAGAAATGGCAGTTTTGGTCCCTGTTGCATATTTAAGTCATTTCCAACACTTCTAAGGCCCGTATAGCCAACTTTAAGGCCCTAAAATGATGCCTAAACATTTTGGACATGAAACATGCTTAAAAATATGCCGGATGTTGGTTCGTTTGGCCGTACGAACGCGATGTTCGCTTAATTACGACGGAATGCGCATAAGTGCGAAAAACGATCCAAATGACGCGACGAATGGATTTTTCTTATGCCAAACACTAGAATAAATTATTTTAGTGCTTACATAAATTTTTGGATGTCCGGATGTATTCAGAAAGTAAGTTATGCGCGAAAGTGCAAACTTGTGCACTTTTTGACACTTTTAGCCCCTGAATGATCCAAAAGTTTGTTTTAGTATACCAAACCCCTCAAAGCCTATTTCTAAGCTATGTAAAGGATATTTCTGGTATGTTTAACTTATGGACATGTTCCGGAATGTTCGTTACAGTTCAAATTGGCATACTTTCACAGTTGAATTAACTTGTTTTTGCCATACCAAAGTCTTCAAAACTTATTTCTAAGTTATGTAAAAGTTATTTAAGGTATGTTAAGTATATGTTGATGTTCCGGAGTATTTGTCGCATTAAACTGAGTACGTTTACGCACCAGTTTGCGTATAATTCTCCAGAAAGCGATGTAGAGTTTGAAATTGAACAAGAATTGATATGTGCAAAAGATACACATATTTATACAAGATCCCAAGTATGAAATACAATATTTCATCGGCTTGGTATTTGTTTGATGGTCGCGGTGACACAGGTGTCACAGTAAGTAGATAGATTTCTGGCTCTGCACTTTAAGTTGATCAACTCTTTTGTTGGATAAACTGGTATGAAGCTATATTCTTCGTTGTGTTTTTAGGCATGAATTTTGTGGATCCAGTGAAGAGGAGTAGTGCATAATTGTTAATGGCGAATGGCGACAAATAGTGATAAGGTACCAACTGGTTATCTTATTTGGGTTCATTAAGTTGCAATTTATACAAACAAACTTCTGCAGTATCATTCAACAGCAATGGTCTAATGAATAAAGTGGGATAGAATAATATTAATAATAGGACTGCGGGTAATTTGAATTGTGTTTTTTTCGTTTTGAGGGATCTAATGGAATTGTGCAGTTATTAATCTAATGTAATTCGAATTGGTTTTATTGGCAGGTGTGGATAGACTGAAACTCAGAATTAGAAATAAGGTGAGTTATTTCAGTTTTAGCAATGGTTTGGTTCGGTTTTTTTGTTTCAGTTATTTCGGTTTTAGCAATGGTTTGGTTCGGTTTATTGGTTTTTTTGTCTTTTTTATACTAAGTGTCTAATAGTAAGTCATATCTTATTGTTTATCTTTTGTATATTATTCCAGCTCATTGAAGAAGAGGAAGTGGAAGTTCCGGTGTCGAATATCAAATATGGATATGGATAAGGCTCTGGCTTAGGTGGCTTCTACAAATGAAAATGATGTAAATATGCAGGATGCTTCTTTAACTGAGAATGGTGCTGTAGAAACAGGAGATACTCCTGTTCAGATGGATCATCTAACGATCAAATAATTTGCTATGATCTTGATGTGATGTGGCGGTCACTGGTCAGTGGTTGTAAAAAAGGAACTTGTTTGGATGTAGAACACAAGTAATTCTTTTGTATTTTATTGTGCATGTTGAAGCTCCAAAGAAGAAGGTCAAAAAAACCAACGTACCAGTTTCTGAATTGGTCTATGGGTCAATGCAACCTGCAGACGTGAAGAAAGCAGTGGAAAAGGATTTTGAATTGACGTTGCAAGATCGAGTTATGGAAGAAACAAGTTGCCTCTAAAGATTGTATTGATGGTAAGTTTCTATATCGGATTTAAGTTCTTGACATTTGATTTTGATATATTCGTTTTCAACACAATCTCCCTCTTCAAAATCTTAAATCTTTGTTTGATTGATTTTAGGTTATGTGCATTCTAGAGTTGATTAGGGTTTTTCATCCACCTCCTATTTGGATCTGAGATCCCATGTTTGCAGTGGAGGGGTCCAACGATTAGGGGCAAAGATTTGGAAGCATGAGGAAGATAGGTGCCTATATTTTAACCTTTTCATCAATTTCGTTGATGGATTTCTATCAATACGGTATATATTTACATCTAACTTGCATATGATATTGGTTTTTCGATTTAATCTACTACAAATTAAGACCTGCGTTTTTTTCTCTGCGATTGGTCATATTTAGGTCATCTTCAAGTGCATGCCTGATGAGGCTCTGTTGTTGAGGCGAACGATGAGTTTCCGGAGAATATTAGATTGAATGAAGGTATTCATAAAATCTAGGGTTTTCGATTAATTATGTTATATTTCTTTATAATCAATTTTGTTATATAGTTGTTTAATTGATTGACGTTTGGATTTGTCCAGTTTTGGAACCTATATGTTTCCTCTGATTCAGTTATTATCTATCGACAATATGCATTTATCGAGTTCAAAGAAAAGGTAAAATCTCTGAATTTGTATTGGTGTAAATATCTGTAAATTATAACTTTACATATGATTTTCACTATGTGTGAATTAACATCAAAATCTTCGTCTGCCAATCTCAGACAGCTGTTCTACATAGAACTTAGTCGTCAACAACATTTCGTTTACCAGGTAAATAATATTTAATTCATTAAGTGATTTTTCACCTTGTGATTCTTATAGTGTTCTGCTGTTGTGTTGACTTCATGCCGAAATCATATTGATATGGGAATTTCAATAAACTTGAGCCACATAAACCCCAAATTGGATTACCTAAAATTTATCAGAAAGAAATCAGTAATTGCCAATTAAATCTGATACGGTTTTATTTATGTTCAGGTTATGCCCCGGTGATGTCGCCGTATTTAATGAACACTTCGAACCAGCAAAAGTGGAAAGCTTACGTGGTGAGTTTGTTGATGTCGGTGAAGTTAAATTTCGACAACACTTTTACTCAAATAGCAGTGGAGATGGGATTTTCCAGCAATACTTTTGGTCATTGATTGGCCAATTATCATAATAAACTATTTAAGGAGGCTTGCTGGCTGTTAACATCCAAGTACCGCTCAAAACAGCTCAGGTCACGGGTGGCCGGTGGGATCACCGGAGCAGTCAACATGGGTTGTAATGGAGCAACGAGTGCCAATACATATGGTATACTTTCAAATACTATGATTCTATTTATCTTTTTTCTGAAATTGATACAAAACACAGTCCTTGTGAAAATGATTGCCTACTTGGTAACCATGATATGGGTCTCATCATTTATGTGGTTAATTAGGTATTACAACTAAGTTTCCTTCAAAGAATTGAATCGATCAAAGGACAGTACAGGAATTTAGAATGGAAATTGAAGTTATGACCCATGTGTTTGGTTAATTACCATGATATGGGTGTCATCATCTATTGAGCGTTTTGACTTTTTGTAGGCGCACCAACATTCTCAGAAAACAGAAGAAGCCGGAATTATTCCAGATCCAGATTTTGACACTTTCATGAAGGTAAAACTTTAGTCTTTGTTGTTTGTCCGTTTTTCAATTAGTGGCAAAAGTGCACAAAGAACCCGTTTATTGCACAATAGATGCTTGTACAGCATCTAAACCAGTAAGTCTGTTGCTTTTTTTATATTATGTTATTACATAATAATTAATTTAGAATAATTTACACATGGATGACTTTCCACAAGTTTCCTTGCAAGTTCTCTATTTTGCTGGTTTGACGGGTTAGAGATAAATTAACACAACCCAAATTTACTTCTTCAGAAGTACACGAGTGAAAATTGATGTCTCAAGTTCTAACTTATAGAAATTGTGATTTGCATCCTGAGAGAGTTCAAGGATGGTGACTAAATGAAAGGAGTCATCCTGCTTTACATCACAAGTGGCACCTTAGATGCTCATACTATGACAACCCTCACCAAAACAGGTATCCGTACAAACTAATTAATATTTAATTAATGCTAAATTACTGTGCTTGCTTACAATTGTGGTTAAACTACTTCTTGGTTTCTGATACATACATATACATGCATCATACTTCACTACTGTCACTTCATTTATTACACACAAAACTACAGTGACAAACTTGATGCACAAAAGCACAGTTAGCACAATGAACGGATAACCCAGTAAACATGCTGACATTGCCAGCACTAGACAGACACTGTCTCTGAGGCCAGTATGAGCCGGGAATAGATTACTACACCAGTAAGGAGTGTAAGGAAGTGAGGATTGTTAAACTGCGTCACTAGGTGATAGTTATAGTGACCGGATGTGCCTAAAACATGCTTTAACTACAAAATCCTGCACTTTATTACAAAAATTCAGCATTTAACTTAACTAGTAAAGTGCAAGAACTTGGGAAAATGATACTATACACTTTCCAAAGTGTCGGGAATTGATCGTGTCACTAAAAACACTATAAAAGGCACTTTAAAGCTTTACTTGACACTGTAACGGATCAATATCCAACCGAACGACCGGACTTTACCCGGAACATAAAAATATTGTCAATAACATTGTTTATACTTTTCTGAGCCAGTTAGGGTCCCCGAACACCCTAACACCCTTTATATTACACAACACACTAACAACCTAATTAACATCTTAACTGAACTAACTAGACACTTAACTATATCATCAAAATCCAACCATATACCCCCCCCTAATCCGATCGGTTCCCCATGTGGTGACCCACACCCATTTCTTGATTATTTTATTAAGTCTTGCCTAATATCTTGGAGACACATTGTATGTTGGGTAATGGTGATTAGTTGGTTTATAAGTAAGTTCAAGGGATCACCATTATCTCACTTCCATTCACAAAACACTTCACAAAAAAATTTGCTCTCTCCTCTTCCTTTCTCTTGTGTTCGGCCGAGAGCACAGACACACCCACCATCATCGTCAAGTTTTGATCTAGCTATTCCACATACATACCAAGGTGCAAGGTGACATACGAGGAGGCCCGGTGCTTTCGGAAACTCAAGAACCTCTCTACATTGCTTTTATCCACCTTGTTTACGCCTTGATTCTTCCCTAGCCACGAGCTAGTAGTAAGTGCTTCTAGACATCCTCTTGTTCTTGTTTAAAGTGGTTAATAAGAGATTTAACGGTTAAAACTCAAGAACATACAAGATCAAAACTAAAAGTCTTGAAAGAATGATGAACTAGTTGGTTAAAGAGAAACTAGTGGTGTAAATTTTGTAAATCTTGACTAGTTGTGATTATTTTATGTTGTTAGTTGCTAGTAGTGGAACGGATCGTCATCTAACCATGCTAGATCATGTTCATGGAACATGAACTACTAATATGTTAAGTGTAAAAGTTGTAAGATGATGAACCCTTCCACACATGAACATGAACTTGTGTAAAAGTGATTTTTCTTGTAAAATAGAGTTCTAAACTAGTAGATCTAAAGATCTACAAGTGGTTTTTCGGAAGAACCAAGTGTAAGGTGCAAGTCTTGTTTAAAACCCGGATTTTCTATAAACTACAAGTCTTTTAGTGAAAAAGCAAGTGTGTGAACACTTGTGTAACAAAAGGATTTAACAAAGAAACATTTTTGTAACTTTTGACTAGAAGTTGTCAAATTACATATTCTTTTAAAATAAAGTTTTCAAGAAGCAAATTTTATTTTTAAAGATGACAAGATCCACTAAATATGTTAGAAAATCTCTACATATTTTTACAAGACTTACAAGTTCATGAGTTTGCGATTTATACTTATTTTTGACTAGTTTGATGTTTGAATATTGTATATTGATGATGGAAAATTGATTGATTGAATTTTGAAAAGAAAATGATACGCTAGTAAGCGTGGCCACCTCCGGTTACAGAGGAAACTCTGGCGAAATTTTTCCAGAAAATGACACTTAGAAATACTTTTGTGACAAGTGTTTCTAAATATATTTTTAACTTGTTTTTCCAAACAAATTCGCCATGATTTTTATTACAAATTTTTCAAGTGTCGGAGGTGGGTTTTCGTAAATAAAACTTGTTAAATATATATTTAGAATATATATTTCATAGTAAAACGCTTGTGTGATTTTATGATTATTTTGTGAACTATATATATTATTTTTAGAGTAAAAAATAATATAACTTGAATACACTACGAAGTAACGACTCCAAAATAATAACAACGCTTTCACGTATAAATATTTAAGTTACACTGGTATTATTATTACAACACGAACCTTAAAATGTAACTTATGTATTTTCGAAAAATACTCTTAAATGCGTATTTTGATAAAAAAAGTATTATTTTTGGAAATGGTATCAAGTAAAATATAATATTTTTGGGAAGAATATATATATATTGGGAATTTAAAACGTTTTAGACAAGTAATTAAAGTATATTCTTTAAGTGAGACTTAAAATATATTTTTGGAATTATAAAAAACGCACATGTATTAAAACCCCAATCCTTGGGAAGGAATATAATTATTAAATAATTAAGAATTGTAAATACGAAATAGTTGTCTAACTATTTCCCAAAAACATTAAACCTTAAGCCAAGGCACGGCCGTCCGTCTAATAGAAGTTAGTACGTGTAGGTCGTCACGCAGCAGGTTATTTTGGGACGGACCATTTCGAGATGCACTTCTGTGAGTTCATGTCCCCCTTTTCTCTTCACTGTTTTCAGTTTTTACTACTTCGGGGGTGAAATACATGTTACTATGATTACGAATACTTTTTACATGGTATGGTTAGCGTAAGGAGGGTTACTACTTAGATCATGTGAGTGGGTAGGCGGAAACTGGAGGCCATTAATCCTCATTGTAGGACCGAGGGTCATTAGCGGTAGATCTATCTGGGTGTAGCGAGCCCAACTCCAGGCCCAACAGTATGGACCATGGGGTGACTTTGAGCCCGACGCAAAAATCTGCTAGGTTTGAGTCTTCCTACTGCACTTCACACATATCATTGGCCTTGCAAACCAATGGTGATCTCATTTTTCCTTATTTGCTACATACCAGGGATTTTCATACATACAAATATATTACAAAGGTTTTTACATACTCACTTTAACATGAACTCGCTCAACATTTTTGTTGATCTTTCAACTTACATGTATTTCAGGGAATTAGGGATCTGGCGAGGTATGCTATGTCTTCATGCTGCGTAAGAGGAGTGATGTCATCCAAGTTTAGGGGTTGTGACTTTTACCTGGATGAGTCACAAGTCTTAAACTGTGTTTATTTCATGTTTGTGGTTGCGTCTTATGAACAATGTTTTTATTTTGTTGTGTTGTAAACTCGTTACATGTGTCAACTTTAAAACAATGTTGTGGTATCTTATTTTTAAAACTTGAAGTAATGGATGATCATCATGGTTTTACTTTCATATAGCTTTGTTGTGGTTAAGCTATGGTATTAAGAAGTCACACCAAATAAACCCACGCTTCCGCAAAGCCAGGGTGTGACACATACTCTTAGTTTGGGTAGGACTTCTAGCAATGAACTTAGTTCTTAATATAGATGTGGCATTTTCTAAATTTAACTCTTTTTTTTTCGCGCGGGGGGAGGGGGGTTGAAAAGAAAATAGGATTAGATGAAATAGTTTAAGTTTAAAAGAAGTTATCTTTTTATTGTAATAAAACAGTTTTTGTAAAGCTTTAAAAATTGTGTATTTCAACCCATCCTGACCTATTTGACCTCTTATCCCAATAGGAAAAGCTTTGAGTTTGGTACAGAGCTAATAAAAACAACAGTTGCAGAAGTTATTCTCTTCACATAAAAGGAATTTTAGTTCCATGGGTAAATCATCTACAATTAAAAATTGTGTATTTCAACCCATCCTGACCTATAACAAACAGGGTGTAGATTTATACACAATAGGCTTTGACTATAAAACTGTTGACTTGAATTTGAACTTTGACTTAAACTTGCAATTTATTCTGTTGTGGCAGTTGCTATTGTAGGATCGTTTTCTGACCCAAACGAGTCGTTCAGAAGAGTTTTTCCTCAATGCGAAAGGCGGAAACAGACATATCGAGTTGATTCAGCTAGATATTCACTTTAAATGTCTAGTTGATTGATATAACCGCTTTTTACAGCGAGTAGACACTTCGGCAGCAGTTCGGCACTGAAACCGGAAAGTTACAAATGACAAGACACGATCACTATTTATAGGCTGGGGTATTTCGCACGGAATGGTCCACGCGAAATCAGATTCACACGAAATGACTATTTCGTGCGAAATCACCAAGTGATTTCGTGCGAAATGACCAGTTTGTCATTTCGTGCGAAATGACCTTCTTACCCATTTTTTACATTTTCTCGTATTTCGTGCCCTGATCTATCTAATACAATACAAGACTCGATACAAGACGAAGTCGACAGACATATGCACCAACAGCTATTGTACTTTTAGCACTTAAAATTTGAAAGAGTAAATTACGTTTTTGGCCTCTGTGGTTATATCACTTTTACTATATTAGCCAAAAATAAGAATTTTTAACATATCTCCCCCATGGTCTCTATAACTAACCATTTTGGCCCCTAAGTCTAACCAAACCCCCTGGTTAATTAATTCGCACATGACTTGCACATGATGTCTAAAAATGTAATTTCCCCTCCCCTTTTATGACTTTATAAATAAAACCCTAATTTTAATGACCATCTTCTTCGTGTAACCATTTATAATCCAAAAATCAGAAGCCTCTTCCATCCAAACGCTCCAAATTTCTTCCATTCATCCCTAATTTTCTCAGGTAAACCAATTACTCACTTCAGTCATACGTACAGATACAGAAATGGCATCAAATTTCATCTGTATATACAGAAATGGCATCTGTATCGTGAATTCAGAGGGATATTATCCAATAAAAACTCTTAATCTCATCGAATTGCGATGAGATTAGTTCAATTATGAATATGATGTATGTTCTGTTTGCGGTTAATATGTTTGGTATCTTATTGATGAAGTTAGGGTTTATGTTTCGAGTTTGTTGATCTGAATTGGACATCTGTGAGTGTGTTGAGGATTTGAGATTGTAGATTTGGAAATTAGGTAGGGTTTAACTGTAGGTTTAGCACATTGATGGTGACTGTGAACGGTAATGATCCGTTGGAGCCGTTTTTTAACTCGGTTGAGCTTGTGAAACATGTGTTTGGTCCAATAGAATCCGGTTTTAGGAAAGCTGCTAAGGATTTTGAGCATAACTGGCCTGGTAGAAAGAATGGGCGTAAAACCGAAGCAAACGGTAACCTTGAATTATTTGGTGTGGTTAGTGATGAGAGAAAGAACAGTTTATCGACTTTTGTGCGGTTTAAGAACGGCGCTGGTCGTAACGAGCTTAAGGTTGATAGGTTCAAGAAAGAGTTAGATGTGCAGGATTGCGGTAAAGAGGATGGAAGTTGTGTTAACTGCATGCAGTTTGTGGTCACTTGGTCTTTGCTGGTTAGTAGTTTTGTTCAGGCGGTTCCGGTCCCGTTCAGAAACGGTAAAAAGAAGCTTCGGAAAAAGACCAACGGAACCAAGCGTGATAAGTGTTCTGCAGATGACCATCTTTGAAATGCCTGGTCTGAAATTAGGGTTTTGAAAGAAATCATGAAGAAGATGAAATTAGGAAGAAGATGAAGTGACAAAAAAATCTAGGGTTTTATTTATAAAGTCATAAAAGGGGGGAGGGGAAATTGCAATTTTAGACATCATGTGCAAGTCATGTGCGAATTAATTAACCAGAGTTGGGGGTTTGGTTAGACTTAGGGGCCAAAATGGTTAGTTATAGAGACCATGGGGGCAGATATGTTAAAAATTCTTATTTATGCTTATTGAAGTGCCACCTTATTGTACTATCATCAATTTGTATTCGTAATCATAGTAATTATCCATGGTAACCCGTTAGATTTTTTACCCGAGTAGTATGTAGAATCTTCAATCTGTTTGGCAAATGAAGTGGGTCAGGTAAGGTAGGGCAGGGTAACGATTCAGATGTTCTGGTCGAAACACGTTCTGGCCAAAATGGGGTTCAGTCATAGTGGGTTGTTTTAATAAAGTATCAGTTTTGTTTGGGTCAAAATGGTTCCAAAATTATTATTTAGGTGTTTTTGTATGGGGGACTATTTGTTTGTTGACCCGTTGACTTCCGAAAGTCAACTCATGTTATTTTATATAATTACTTCACAGTAACTCAACATGCATTTTCATGACATCATGTGTGCTATGGTTGATTTCATAGGTTTCATGAAGTGCACATCAACGTTGCTGCACATACCGATAAAAGACTCTTTGTTCCTGTCATAAGGGTTAGTCGCTACACTTTTGATTGCTATCTATGTAATTTTCAGGTGTTAAAATGGGCGACCTAAGCATTTTTTTTGGACGACTTGAGTTAACTCAAAACACATTTTGTTAAAAAAAGGTTTAAAATTTATATTAAATAGTTGACGTGTTTTGTTAAACCAGCTAACCACATGAAACCAGTTGATTATGAGGTCTAAATAGTTCCCGCCTTTTTGTTAAACTATTAGCATTGTTTTCAAGCATGATTCAGTACATCATATTCTATTTTTCTTTACGGGTGTTTCAAATCTAGGGGGCCATTTGTGGTCAAGCAGTTTTGCACCATCATAAATCCATCCCAAGCTGACATTCTTGCACTTGGAATTGGTGAGTAGATGAATAAGTTCATTTCAAATCAAGTAGAGCCAAGCCAATAATGGGTTGGAGTAGGCAAGTAGAGACAATGGGTTGGAATAAGATGCCAAAAGTAGGTTAAATTCTTGACGTTTAGAATATGTGTTTATAGTCTGATGGTTCAAGTGCGGAATAATTGGTGAGATCAGTCTAATGGATCAAGAGTCGCATTTGGTTAGTATTACTTATTACCCGATCTGCATAATTGTTAAAAACCATATTATTGTCAAAACACCTTTATATTTGTCATAACTCATTATCATATTTTATAATTTCTGAATAGCCAATCTGGTCTTTTATCTACATATGACAGGTTATATTAAGAGGTGGAGTGAAAGTCGAGCTTGCCGACGTAGATGAACCAAGCCGTTGCGAGTAAGAACACCCACACCCACACCCCCTTCTTTGTTCTTTTTCAGGCACGGTGTATTGGATATGGGTTTGGAGCAAAATAAGTTCGGGTCAAACGGGTGGTTTTTTTGAAAAAAAAAACTTTAAGGTTTTGAAACTTTTTTTGAGCACCTATCTTTATGTATTATATATGATAATATTGTCGAAGAAATGGGTTTTGAGAAACAGTTTGATGTTATAGATTACTAAACTCTTCTTCACTAACTTTGATGTAAGGGATATCTGTTTAAGAACTTCTATGGTTTAAAAGTTACCTGTTTGGATTCTTATTGCCTGAAACCTAATCTTAAATTTAACCCAAACTGACTTGAAATATTATATGCTTAATTACAATTCTAACAATATAAAGTTCCTAAGAAATTTAATATATTACTTATGATATATTTTTAGATTATATAGTATATTAATATCTTGATTCTTGATGCCGGTAAAGTGATATGAGATCATTTTCAAGTAATCTGCCGGGCATCACCTAATATCAAACCCTTAGAATTTCCTATACCCCAACCAATCTTTCTCCTTGGGTTCGGAGTTTTTAAGCCATCCAAGTAATCATAAAACCATTTTTTCGGATTCTGCATTAGGTTATTGCTACTCTCATTTTATATATCATTCAGTAAACTTTTTAACAAATTTACACAGGCTAGGTTGACGTCTACAACTCTTCCAACTCCAAGTAACATCAAGGATTCGGAGAAAGTTAGCAAGAAAGAGACTTAGCTCCTATCTCTATGAATTCAAAGCAGTTTTTATGATTTTTACTTTTTAAACATTGGTTTTTTTGAATATTTCAGTTTGTTTAACGTGGTTGTTTGATTTTTATATGCTTTTTTTATATATATGAATAAATCTATCCTTTTTTAACCATATTTTTTTCTTTTTAACTTAATCAACTTATCATTTGTCGTGTAAGGATTTCATCATGTTGTTTATAATATGTTTATGAAATTTATTAGTTGAAAATTCAAGTAAAAACATAATATAATAGAATTTAAAAACAAACAATATAACATTTTGTATTGGTTTACGAAACAATTTTTAACTGAGATTTCATTAAGAATTAAAAGGTAATAAGCTTTACACGAAAACTATGAAACACATGGAGACAAAGTTAGGATACTGATGAAACGGAACAAATAAATTATTGTGGTAAGGGAAAGAAGATACTAACGATTTTCAAAATGTTGTTTATGTACCTTTTATTATTAAAAACTAAATTTTCCTAACCCGGAATGTTCCTGGGTGATAGCCTAGTTAAATAATAAATCAAGAATTCAAGACAAGTCTACTTTAAGTACCATACGATAAATCAAGTTTAACTTGAGACGAATTATCCAAAGTTATTTAGGCATGTCCTAAAAAATATCTTTAGTGTCCAACTTATTCATATGTTTGGATAAGGGTTTGCATTTTACTACTATTTTTAATATAATTATTAACTAATGTTTTGGTGGAAAGTAAAACTTAAGAGGGAAAGTGAAATCTTAAAGACTTGTAACAAATTAACATAAACAAACGAACACGACTGGACGTAAACGAACGAACATGAACGAACGTAAATGGACATATTATTAAATGTTCACGAAGGCAGTCGGACGAACAAGACCTTTGTTTGTGTTCGTTCATTTAATTAATCGACGGAATATTTTGTTCATTTTCGTTCATTAACTAAACGAATGAACATAAGCGAACTTCCAGCCGAACGGTTCACGAACTTTTCGCTAAACGTTCGATTTGTTTACGACCCTATACGAGAGTGATATACAAGAAAGGGGGGGGGGGGTCTTATCATTAGTCTTAAATACATTATTGCGTTACATCCTTATTACAGCCTTAAAAAGTAGTTTTTAATAAAAAAATTATTTTCATACTAACTTTTTCCCCATTTGTTTCTCATTTTCCATTTTTAATTAATTACGATTTGTCACGTTTTCATACTTTTTGTTGTTTAGTAATCACTTGGATTTTCAAGTAGTTGGAGTATTGTGAGTGTCACTTAAAAGTAGGATGGTACGCATATGAACATACGATTGATTTCGAATATATTGTGCTTTTCTACATTTTTTTGCAAAAAGATTGTTGAAATTTCCGTTCTAAATGAAACAAGCATAATGTTTGGTTAACTACTACCTACAACCCCGTTGTTGTAAAAACCTAATTTTTATCTACTAAGGGGTTGTTTGACAACCTCTGAATGGTTAGAGGTCTGAGCCATTAAGTGCTGAATCAGTAACAGGTCTAAACCATTAAGAGGCTATATAATACTTAATCGTTCAGAGGCAAATACCTGACCAATTCAGATTAGAGGTCTTAACCATTCAGCCTCTGTATAAATCTTAGGGGTTGTTTGTTTACCTCTTAATGAGGCTCTTAATGGTTTCAGACTGTTTGTTTCACGAGCAGATGTCTGAATGGTTCAGACATTTGCCTCTGAATGGTTAAGATTTATACAGAGTCTGAATGGTTAAAACCTCTAATCTGAATTGGTCAGACATTTGCCTCTAAACAGTTAAGCATTATACAGGCTCTTAATGGTTCAGACCCCTTACTGGTTCAGCACTTAATAGTTCAGAGCTCTTACTGTTTCAGCACTTAATCAGATGTTGTCAAACAGCCCCTTAACCATTCAGAGGCAAATGTCTGAACCATTCAGACATCTGTTCGTGAAACAAACAGCTTGAACCATTAAGTGTCGAACCAGCAATATGTCTGAACCATTAAAAGACTCGTTAAAAGGTAAACAAACAATCCCTAATTCATATTTAACAAAGTGCAACGTTTTAAAATATGTACACCCAACACCTTTCAAAAGGCATACAAAGAATCATGTCGTGTATGAATCACATGTGGTTTACAAAATATTAGTTTAGCACAAATGTAATAGAAAACTATAAAAACAAACAATTTCGTAAATCCCTGACGAGACTCATCCATGTGATTCAACATACAAGACTAAAAACACACCTACTGAAACAGTCGATGATAGTCACATAAATCGCTCCCAGTATATGAACGATACCAATCATTGCAGCTAGTGGACATTGGTAGTCCACTTTTTTTATTTCTACTGGCAGTCCCACCGTTCAACTATTTTTTCTCAGTTGGGTCTCAGTTAAAAAAGGTTAATGGAGTTAAGTTTTTTTTTTTTTTTTTTTTTTTTCCAAATTCAAACTGATATTTTAGGTCTTTTGATCAGAACGAGGATACAAGTCTATTGATTTAAACGGTGCTCCAAACGACGAAACCGGTGCTTCAATTCGGATGTTTAAACTTCCAGTTAACAAAAATCAAGTCGTTTGTAACACCATTTCGAGGTAACTTTTACATCGATGAACTCGTATCCTCGTTCTGATCAAAAGCCCTAAAACATTAGTCTGTAATTCGGAAAAAACTTAACTCCATTAATTTTATTTAACTGAGCACCATCGGAGGAAAAGTAGTTAAAATGTGGGACTGCCAGAATACAAAAAGTGGGACTGACAACGGTCAATGACGCCTAAAAAGGATGCTGCGTCAAGGCGAGAAACCTAAACCTCGATTAGTTTCTGGTTATGAAGAAATAGATGGGCGAAATTTGGCTTAAACATTACGTTGGACTCTGACCCACCATTATGTTTTTTATATATTTTGAAGATAAAATACTTTTGCTCATTGGTCCATAACATCTTTTATTAGTTTAACAGAAGCTAGATTATAATAATAATTCAAAGTACTACTCTTTAACGAATATGTAACTCTTGCTAATGTAGCTCATTGTTGTTAAAAGCACATTATATGAAGAAAGACGAGTATCAATTACTACCAATGGTTATGTTACTGCATTACTCTAAAGAACATGAAGTATTAAAGGCACTAAAACTGATAGCTCTTTAGTTCTGGAAAGTTTCCATGGTTTTAAACACTTCAGTTGCGAGCTGGTCCAACACGAATATGAATCAAAGTTGATAAGAAAGTACTGGTCAGAAGAGCATGGTTTCTTCTACTATAAAATGATTGTAAAGACACACGTTCACACTGACGAAGGGAATAGCTACGTGCTGAGAAATGCGTGAGGCATAGTGAGAGCCCGACTATTGAATAAAAAGTGAATGATTATAGAGTTACAGGAGATTGCAATTTATACTACTCATCTATACAAATAAGGGCCTACACTAAAGTGATATTACTTGAATGTGAACAGTTTAACTATCTAATATTCCCCCTGAAGCGAGATGGTGGCGGTCCAACGTGAAGCATATGTCGAAAGTAATTAAATTGTGGTTTTGGAAGGCTCTTTGTGAAAATATCTCCCACTTGAAGCTTGGTAGGTATAAACTTAGTAATCAACTTTCCTGATGAAAAATGTTCAAGAATAAAGTGATAATCCATGTTAATGTATTTGGCTCGTATACGAGAGACAAGATTTTGAGTAAGAAATAAGCACTTCGATTATCACATAGGAGAGTAAGGCGATCAGGAGGTAGCGCATGTAACTCTTGTAGAAGATGTGTTATCCATATAATTTCAGCAACAACAATTGCCATGGCACGATATTCGGATTCGCAACTTGATCAAGAGACTGTGGGTTGCTTCTTTGAACTCCATGATATAATATTCCCCCCTAAGAATATAGAATAACCATAAGTGGAGTGACGAGTTTCTAAGCATGGGCCCAGTCAGCATCAGAGTAACTAAGGAGACCACTGTATGATGGACGACTTTAGTGTAGACCATATGCTAGACTTCCTTTAATGTATCGAAGAATGTGTTTGACTTCCTGATAGTGGTTAGTAGTTGGAGCATGCAAAAATTGACTAACTTGATTAACTGCGTATGAAATGTCAGGACGCGTGATGGTGAGATACTGTAGAGCCCCTACAATAGACCGATAGTGAGTAGCGTCAGGAAACATGTCACATGTAGAAACAAATGAAACATTTGTGCTTAAAGGTGTTGGAGCAGGTTTTGCAATCAACATTTTAGCACGAGTTAAATATACCAGTAGCATAGTTAGATTGATTCAAAAATAGACCATTTTCTGTGTATGTAACTTCTAGCCCAAGAAAGTAATTGAGTTCTCCCAAATCCTTAATTGCAAATTCTTCATTAAGGTGTTTAATGAAGGTGGTGAGAGCATGGGTTTGATTGCCGGTTAGGATGAGATCATCAACATAGACGAGAAGATACATGATACAGGTACCCTTTTTGAAGATGAATAGGGACGGGTCAGCGCGACTGCAAGTAAAGCCGGTATGGATAAGAAAATTACTCAAGCGATGAAACCAAGCTCTAGGCGCTTTTTTGAGCCCATAAAGAGCCTTGTTTAATTTGCACATGTGATTAGGATGTTTAGGATCAACAAACCTAGGTGGTTGTTCCATGAAAACACATTCAGTCAGATGTCCATGTATAAATGCATTGTTGACATCTAACTGGTGTAGTTTCCATTGATTGATGACGACCAAGGTTAGGACAGTGCGAATCGTAGTGGCCTTTATAACCGGGCTAAATGTGTGAGTGTAACCAAGTCCAGGAATTTGACTGAATCCCTGAGCCACAAGGCGAGCTCTATACCTTTCAATTGAGCCGTCCAAATGAAATTTAGTTCGGTAAAGCCACTTAGATCCCACAATTTTGCAATTTGGTGGATGTGGAACTAATGACCAAGTGTTGTTGCATCAATTTCACAATGCATTGCAACAACCCATTTATCATCTTTTGAGGCACGAGTATAGGTTTCAGGATCAGTGGTGGAAAAAAGGGCTCGATGAAGTGGTATGTTATTAGTATGAAACAAGTCAGCATGGTGACGAGGCTTAAATATATCGGCCTTAGCGCGAGTGATCATAGGGTGTTATGGGGGCGGTGGTGGTGGAGGTAGACTGGGAACGGGACTGTGGACAGGAGATGTGGAATGGCGGGGTGCGTCGGTCTGAGTAGAGGTTTGTTCGGTATCGCTGTGAGGAGCGAGTGGGGTGTTAGGTGTGTCAGGTGATGTATCAAGAGGTGTGTCAGGTGGTGTTTGCAGGTTAATGGGCGCTGAAGAATGGGTTGAGGTGTTGGGCTAGTAATGGGTTGGAAAATATGGAGATCACTTAGATAGATTGTTCATGGTAAGGTTATGGTTTTTGGTTTTTGTTTAGGCTGATGGGTAGTGGATTGACTTGTTTTAGGGTTTTGTGTGTCATAAGAGGTGTCCAAGAAGGTAGACACATCAAGTTCTAAAATGGGTTTGGGATTTGTGGTGTTATCAAATGGAAAGTGATGCTTATCGAAAAGTACATGTCGTATGACATATACGTGGGTGGTAACTGGGTCAAGGCATCGGTACCCTTTAAATTTTGGGCTATACCCGATGAAAATGCAAGGTATGCTATGAGGGGCAAGTTTGTTCGGGGCATAGTCACGTAGATATGGATAAACCAGACACCCAAAGGTGCGTAAGGAAGCATAGTTTGGTTTGTGTTTGTATAGTAGTTCAAAAGGGGATTTTCCATTCAAAACGGGAGTGGGTAAACGATTAATTATATAGATTCCCGAAGTGAAGGCATCAAGCTAATACGATGTTGGTAATTTAGCATGAAATAGCATAGCAAGCCCCGTTTCAACAATATGTAGATTTTTTCTTTCCACCCGACCATTTTGTTGAGGGTTGTATGGGCAAGATAGGTGATGTAGGGTGCCATTTTTCTTGAACAAATCTTGAACTTTATGGTTTGTAAATTCAGTGTCTCTATCACTTTGAAAGATTTTTATTTTTCTTGAGAATTGGGTTAGAACAAATCGCACAAAATTAGGTAATGCATTGAAAATTCAGACTTGGCCCGAAGCGGGTAGAGCCAAGTGAACATGGAAAAATCTTCCACGAAGGCTGCATAGTATTTAAAATTGCCAACCGAGTTAACTGGTGATGGCCCCCATAAGTCATAGTGTATAAGTTCCAATGGCTCAAGGGCACGTTTATTATTATTATTATTATTATTATTATTATTATTATTATTATTATTATTATTATTATTATTATTATTATTATTATTATTATTATTATTATCAAAGGGTAGCCGTTTGTACTTGGCTATTTCACAAGGAGAACATAAACACGGTTTGGGTAAAACTGGAGTAAAAGACAGCAGTCCAAGGTTTTTAAAAATAGAAATAACATTAAACAAGACATGCCTAAGACGAGAATGCCAAACTTTAAATGAGGCTTTAGGACAAGATGAAGTTGCGGTTAAAGCCTCATGATTATTACGAAGAACAAATAAGTCGTCTTCACGGCAACCTCGAGCTAGATTTTTCTTGCTTTGTCGATCCTGAATGTAAAAGTAGGGATGTGAGAACAAAACATCAACATTATTGTCTTCGGTTAGTTTACTTACTGAAAGAATATTTTTGGTGATATTGGGGACCACCAAAACATTTTTTAAATCAAGATAATTGAAAAGTTTATGTGACACCTGTGTCACCACGACCATCAAACAAATACCAAGCCGATGAAATATCGTATTTCATACTTGGGATCTTGTATAAATATGTGTATCTATTGCACATATCAATTCTTGTTCAATTTCAAACTTTACATCGCTTTCTGGAAAATTATACGCAACCTGGTGCGTAAACGTACTCAGTTTAAATGCAACAAATACTCCGGGACATCAACATATACTTAACATACCTTAAATAAGCTTTACATAACTTAGAAATAAGTTTTGAAGGCTTTGGTATGGCAAAAACAAGTTAATTCGCTTACAGGGACTAAACTTGACAAACTGCGAAAGTATGCCAATTCGAACTATAACGAACATTCCGGAACATGTCCATAAGTTAAACATACCATAAATATCCTTTACATAGCTTAGAAATAGGCTTTGAAGGGTTTGGTATGCTAAAACAAACTTTTGGATCATTCAGGGACTAAAAGTGTCAAAAAGTGCATAAGTTTGCACTTTCGCGCATAACTTACGTTCTGAATACATCCGGACATCCAAAAATTTATGTAAGCATCCTAATATTATGCCTTAGTGTTTGGCATGAGAAAAATCCATTCGTCGCATCATTTGGATCGTCTTTCGCACTTATGCGCATTCCGTCGTAATTAACCGAACATCGCGACCGTACGGCCAAACGAACCGACATCCGAGATATTTTTGAGCACATTTTAAGTTCCCTATACTTTAACTTCATTTTAGAGCTTTGAAATGGGGTTAACGGGGCATAAACCTGTCAAGAATGCATCAAATACCAAGTTTTGGGGCTGCAGGGACCAAAACTGTAAATCTGCCAAACTAAGGGCTTACCGACCATAAGCCATCACCCATACGGTCCGTAAGGAGTCCCCAGTACAGCAGATTCAGCTTTAAATGCAGTTGCCACTTCATGTAGTGAAAGGCCACCCTTGCACTTGTCTCTTCAGGCCAATTAGGGGCAAATCTGATGTACCATAAATGTTACAACAAGTGTATGGACAAGATCAAAGCACGTTAATCGATAAACGATCCTAACGGTCATGCTTTTCCTATAAATACCCCCCCCCATTCTTGCAAAAACCCACAAAAATCTGATCAAAATGCTCTAAGTTGATGCCATTGCTTCATACCTGAGCTCTTTGATCTAGATTAGCATTCGGGGACCCTTCGTAAGTGTTCTTTCGTTCTTTTATCGCTTTTCGAGTCCGAAAGTCGAACTATGTTTGACTTTCTGCATTGATCAGTTTATGGTCAATGCAAAGTTCGTTGGAACTTCATAACGTGAGCGTGATCACGATGGTTATAGTCCGTAGTGACTATACCTACTGATTACCACGTTATCTAGGCTCAGTGACGAGTCGTAGTTTCGGCCAAAATGCGCATTCTTGCGTATTTTGTAACCAAACTACTCATAGGCATCAAAGCCTTTTGTTTTAATGCCGAACCTGTTTTCTAAACTTAGTTAGGCATGTTCTAACATGCTTAACTCGTCACTTTTAGTATAGTGCTTATATAGGGTCGTAAGATAAGCGATCTAAACCATCGCTTATACTTTCGAACCCAACCCATTTGGTCGATCATTAGGATCCGACCAAACACATTAGGTGACCATGGCTATAACCTTCCGAGGTTATACCTAATGGCCACGATGTTAGGCGTTCCAAACGCGTTATACGCGAACGACGCGTTAAGGTAGCATAAGCTACCTAAACGGGTCGTAATGGGTCGCAAGCACTTAAGTTAGGTTTCATTTTAGTATGTAGACTTTGTTAAACCATATTACACGAGTCTCCATACTCGTTTGGTTTACGAACCCGCATACTATTCGATCCTTCTGATTTTGGTCCGGTATATTAATATAGCTACCTATTAGGTGCCGTTTGATATTCCGTGATCTCTAGCATTATTTGGTCATTATACAAGAACTACAAAGCAATCTCAGGTGAGTACATTGAACCCCTCTTTTACTGTTTTCCAAACTGTTTTGGGGTGAAATACATGTGCCTACTTGTTACTTTCATGCTTTCCGGTTTTCACATCATATACTTGCTATGTTCGATAGTACATATATAGTACATGATTTCATTGTGTTTATGCTATGTATGCCCATTGTGTGCGTACTTAGTACATCGCTTTACATTACATACTATGTATGCCCATTGTGTGCGTACTTAGTACATTGTTATACATTACATTTCATGCTATATATGCCCATTGTGTGCATACTTAGTACATGGTTTTACATTGCATTTCTGTTGCATATGCTCATCCAGCATATGAACACATTATGCTACATTTTGAACCGTTGTAACCATTTGACTATGTGAACCGTCTTACCCCTTTGATTTCATGAACCGTCTGTAACCATTGAACCGTGTGAACTAGTTGTATCTGTTGACATGATTTACATTTGACAAATTTGACTATACATGAACATTTCTACAATTGTTAAACACTTCATCTTGATGGTTTGGTTTGAGTAAGTGATTAAGTAACGAGGCGTGTGTAATATGATACAAGCATGGTGGATACGCCGCTGGTACTTCCTATATATAAGTGTTTGTATGGTATTACATATCGTAACGTTATTTGAATCATTTCAATTTGAGACATATGACATTTTATACAAATAACACACTTTTCACGAGACATTGTTTTACAAACGACTTATCTTATACAAACTCATTTTACATGGTTATCCGTTTAACCATACAGTGTTCCCTTATTTATACATATCATCTGATCTTACCGTTTTTCAAATGATTTACAAGACAAAGCAAATTACAAGGTTCATGACTAAACATTTTCTCAAACATAAGTCATGAATCCCGTTTTCACAAAACCAATGTATCTCACAGGCATTTTTATGCTGACGTACCTATTTTCACATGTGTTTTCAGGAGATGATGCGTAGGACTTATCAAGACATACTTAGGCGGACCTGTGCCTTAGTGACTTAAAACGAGACAAGAACTAGTTAATTCATGTTATGTACTCTTTGGTTCTTGTTTAAACAATGTATACTTTCATATTTGATCAATAAAACGAAACTTTAATTGCCATGGATTTGAAACAATTGATTTTGTTGCAACACTCCCCGACATTTCTGCTACGTTTTGTATGTTCTACGTGGTCGGGGTGTGACAGAAAAGTTGGTATCAGAGCCAATGGTTATAGGGAATTAGGTTATTAGTAATGCTTTGACCTAGTCTATAACCTTCCTAGGACCCTAACGCGAGTTTACTTGCGTTTATTCATAAAACAATACCGTCACCTATCCTTAGGCGACGACCACAACAAAAACATAAATTTTAAAACCGGTTTGAAAACTAATCATCTGTTCTAGGATGATTGATTACTAGGTTTTGAACCCTCTGTTATAAGGTTTTGAACCCCTTTGGGTTTTCAAAATCTCGTCAAGGTTTTGGGTCCTAAATAGTGTGGACACGTGCGAACTGGAAGAGTGAATGCCTGTACCCTGGGATTTCTGTCTAAGGTTAGAGTGTTCGTACAAATACACATAATCGGACCAGTCACTCTTACCTGGGAACTCTTGGGGTGAGTGTCCACTTATAGGCGAGCATGTCTTCGCGATACACTATGAGGATCTATTTGCTTTGATTCAGCCTTGGTGTTGTTTGTTTGCTTCGTGGATTCAAACAAATGACCATCAACCATGATTATGGCCGGTAATTGTAACATCCTATTCTTACCCAATGCCATTTCAATTGTTTTCTTTCTTGTTTCTCTTTTAGAATGCCTCCCCGACGCGAAAACCAGATAGCAACTGCCGAACTGGCAGAGATCATTGCGCAGCAAATGGCTGCTCAATTCCCAAACCTCTTTGCTCAATGGAACCAAGCCAACAACAACAATAATGTCCACTGCAACTTCAAGACGTTCAACTCGGCTAAGCCATCAAAGTTTTCTGGGTCTCAAGGAGCGACTGCACTTCTACAATGTGTAGGATCGTGTTTCGACCTGTATGAGTCGTTCAGAGAAGCTCTCGTCCAGATTAAGAGGCGGAAACTAATAATCTGGTGCGATTGAAGCCGTATTCACTCTAATATTGCTGTTGTATTGATTTCAAGCACAAATACAAGGTCTGACAGCACTTCGGCAGCACTTCGTGGCTCGCCGGAAGAATTACACTACTACTATGTGTGTTGGATCGCCCTTGGTATTTATAGACTCTCTGGGCCGCTCATATGACATGCCATATGAGCGGTCCAACAATGATGTCATATAAGCGATCCTAACTAAGTTCAAATAGGCGATCCATACTCAAACTGACACAAAAGCGACCCTAGAACAAGTACACATAAGCGATTCTATACAAAACATCTAGATCTAGGATTCTGTGCCATTTCTGATCAGATCAATCTTCAAGATTTGATGAACGACGTAGTCAGCAGACGTAGGTGCACTAACAAACTCCCCCTCGGATGTTGACGGAGTTTTCATCAATGTCTTCATTCCAGTCTGCAATCTACAATCTTCATCAGTCACAATCTGCTTCTGAAATATTTGTCGATCCAAGAATCCTGGTTCTCTATCTCCATCATCAACAAATTTCTTCTCTCTTGAATGTTGGCACGGTGTCTTCAGACTCCCCCTCTCACATAGCTGGGATCGTAGTCTGGAATTCAAACTTCATTAGGTGTTAAGATCTTTAACAGGCTCCCATCAGGTTCTGGATCGCAACCCGGCTCTTTAACACCTGCACAATCTCTACCCAACCATAAGTTTCTATAAAAATAAAACTTTTTCAACAATTTTAGAAACTATAATGAACCAATCACAATAATAATGATTTTGCATTCAAGAATATTATTGGATTTCATCAAAAACAACTTCATCATTTAACTTTCTAACACTCCCCAAACCAGTTCTTCAAGTTTAGCACTTTGAATTTTGAAAATCAGCATATCAACATCAGTTGTCGAAAATCTTTTTGAATTTTCAAAAGTTTATGCTAAAACACACTTAAAATCTTTTTGGATTTTCTGAATGAAAGTAAATGCAGAAATGAAATATTTACAGACAATATTTTTGTGAGTTTGTGCAAGAGGATCATATCAGTTATGAAACATATCACAAACACCGTTAAGCTTGATTACATGATAAGTTCTAAACAATTTACCTAGATTGTCAGTATGTTTGTCCACTTAAATTTTCAACACAGATTTCAATCGATTCGAGATACGATATTAATGTTTAAAGACTTAAACTCAATTGTGTATCACTCCACTTGAATATACTCCCGTATCCAGATCCCAAATATTCAGTCTTACAGGTGAGTATACCACAGATGATATCTGTAAAGGGGTAATGTGCGAGGGCCGTGAGAGCTCAGGTCGATACTTCCGTATACGCAGAGAGATGACGGCTTCGACTTTTGGTGAGTCCCCTTTAGAGGATCTTTTGTTACAACAGCAATGATTACCAATTTTATTGTTTAATCAGTTTGCTGAGGGCGGTGCTTATATTTCAAAGCTTTTTGCAAAAAGTATTATTCGGGGACTAGGTCAGTATTTCCATACAGCAGAAGTCCCGGAATAATACCCCAGATATCACTGAGCATAAAGACCTAGTATCTCAGAATACGGGACCTTTCAAACAAGATTTCGGGGGTTACCCATATATCCAAGAATAGTTACCCACGAATCAAGCAAGTTTGATTTAGGTTTATATCTCGTTTCAATTTACTAAATGTGCGAAAATCTACTGACCCATCCACAGTAAGATTGTTTATCACATTTTGACTTTCCATTTCTTTAGCATGTCGTGATAGTTTACTGATGTACTATCATTTCCTCTTCATCGCAACAAAAACTCATTTTTCAATTTTATCATGTTTTTGGCTTTTTCAAATTTTCTGATGTTTTTGGATTTTCTAAAATTCTTACTCCCCCTAAAATTCAAATACATCTAAAGAAAATTGAAAACAAACTATACAGAACATGACAACTGATATCAAAACACTTCAATTCTCCATCCGTTTGGCATAAACAATCAGAACTCCCCCTCACAACAAACTATTTTCCCATAATGATTTCAAAACACTCAAGTTTGTTTTAATCAGAATGGTTTTTCCGGAAAATAAGTTTCGTTGTTTTTACCGTTTGTAAAATGGGGTTCAAATCATCACTTTGTTTACCAAATTCTTGAATGATAATTAAATCAAGTCCAATTCAATGACCTTGATTTAACCACTTGTAATATCTATACCAATCACTACCATACAACCACTTGTAAGTTTAGCAATTCAAGCTCTTCAAACCTGTTTTTCAACCAATTACCATCTTTAGGTTGAATTCTCAAGATGCCGATTCCTACTCCTCGCTTACAAACCTGGGAGTTCCGGCAAGTCCTGCAACTTCAAAAACATATTTAGAAAGATGCCGATTCATGATCCGCAATACCATCTTGGGATCTCCGGCATGTTAGGTTTTCATTCTTGAAAAAATATATCCACCCAAGCCTGACCTTCCTTGGGTGTAACCTCATCGTTTTCATTGTTTCTTTCAACCGACCTGTAAACCCATCCTTTGGAAGCATAAAAATCCTGAATGCTTTGGGCCTTACCACTGACCATTTTTCCAAAGATGCGTTTTACATTTCCGTTGAAAGTTTTTTCAACATCAATTTTCTTCTTGTCATAATAAAACTGATTTGAAATATCAACTTTTCCGATTTTAGATTTGTAATTTTTAGCACTTAGTGGCGGAAAATTCACATCGTCCACTTTCTGAATTTTCTTTTCAATCTTTTTCTCAACACGTGGCTCCTCTGATTTTATGTAATCAGATTCATCACCAGACTTGTTACCTGAACCTTTTACAACCCATTTCTGATTTGTGGCATTTTCTATTCTTTTGGAAGCACTCTTTGAACATTCTCCTTTCTCATAAGTTGAATTCTCAAAGCCTGTGAACTTCCGGGTTGACAGTTCAGTCTTCTCAACAACTTTTTCTTTCATTTTTCTTGAGACTTCTTGTTTTGGTCGAAATGTCTTTGGACAATCTTTCGCAACATGACCCACAGCTTTACACTGAAAACAAGATCTCTTTTCAACCTTTTTCGGGTCTTCTTTCTTCATGCCCTCTTGCTTCTTAGCAAGGAATTCTTGATTTGTCTGATTTCTGAATGATTTTTCTTTTTCAGCTTCGGTAGTTTTTCCTGCAACAAACATATTATTTGGTTTATATATTTTCTCATTTTTATAATTTTTCGGTGGAACAAAACCAAGACCTTTCTTTTTGTAATTACGATCATGGTTTGGTTTCTTTTGGAAAATATAACCACAATTGTAACCCATTTTCTTGTTAATTCTCTGTTGATCTCTTGAAGTGTATTGTTTAGGTTTTCCGTTAAGATTAAAATCTTTTATTTCAGAAATATTAATTTCTGTGATTTTGAAAACCTTTTGAATCACACTTCTTATTGGAAAACTTTCATCTGAATATAATTTGTCAGAACCTTTCAAAGTATATGCCACTTTGACTGATTCATCATTCAAATTAGATTTCGAAAGTAAAAATTCTTTATCATAAACCCGTTTGTACTTTTTGACTGTTTGCTTTGACGCATTGGACCCAGACTTTGACTCGGGTTTTGACTTCGGTTTTGATTCCTCATTGTCATCTGTGTCTAACACCTGATCGACCATACTTTTTATCAACTTTGACTCATGATCAGTGTCTGATGACGTATATGTGACATCAATACTTTCTGGTAAGTTATCCGACGACCCAGACTCCCATTTCAAATTGATTGCTTGATTGACTCTTTCTGAATTTGGATTTCGAGGTGAATATCCATTTTCGACTGGGGGCGGACATCTGTTGTAAGATACACTCGGTTTCTTACCAGAAGTCTTCAATTTTTCTTCATCTTTTGTCACGGATTTTTCTTCTTCAAATATCTTCACTTCTTCAAAAGTCTTCAAATCTTTCACAACTGGATAAATCCTGTCAACAACAAAAGTAGAACATGAGTAACTGTCTAATAATTTCTTAACTTTCTCAGTTTCTATCTTTTGTGTTGCCAACTCAAGCTCGAGATCTGCACATTTCTTAATGTTATAATTTGCTGTATCAAGCTGTCTCAGATAAGCTATCTTCAAAGTATTCATAGCTTCAGCTTGTTCGCCATCAGAATCTGTATATTTGTTGATCTCTCTGTTCATGGTATCATACGATTCTTTCAGCTTGTGAATATTGTGCAACAGATCATTGTTCTGCTTGATCAACGAATCACGGTTCATACACTTTCTTGGACCATGACCGGTTCAGCTTCTACTTTAACCTCAAATTCAGGAACCTCTTTGACTGTCTTGCTTGAATTTAAAAAATGTGCTCTTCTTAATTTATCAGCTTTTGCTTCCTCTTTCAATCTCTCTTCTTCTTAAGCCTCCTCTTGATTCTTTCTTCGTCTCTCTTCAGCAGCTTCTATGACTTTCCTGCACCTTTCTGCACATTTCAAATCATAAGCATTAGCATAGAAAGCATGAGAAGTATTTTTGGCCATAAACTCTTGATCTTTGCAAAAATCATCCCAAGTAAAACCTTCAACCAACTTCTCGTCATTTTGTTCAGCTACACACACTTTACTTTCTTTTGGAATATACTTTTCCCATGAGAAATTATCATACTTTCCCTGACTAACAACACAAGCCTTTTTATCAACCACATCTCTCCCATGAGCTGTTTGTGCTTGATGCTGTTGTGCTGGTTGAGTGATTTGATGATAGATGGCCTTCTTGTGATAATCATTGTTTCCGAAAGGATTCTGGGCACCGGTAGCTTCACGGTTTTTACATTCCCTCTTGAAATGCCCCTTCTCCCTGCAACGAAAACATGTAACTTTAGATTTGTCAAAACCTAAAGCTGAAACATTTGCATCACGAAAGTCATCACGGCCTGTGATTTGTTTAAACTTTTCAGCGCGTCTCATCACACTCGCCATACACCATTTTATATCCATTAATTCCATTTCTTCAGCATCAATTTGATCGTAATCCTCTTTCGTGAGCATTGGATTTCCGATCTTTCCTGCAACAAAACAACTATAAGATTCTAAAATCATTCCTAACAAAGACATTTGATTTTTAGCAATATCTTCAGTGTAGTCTTGATCATTTTCAAGACTTAACACAATGTTACACTGAAGTTTTCTACCATTCTTTGTTACAGAAATGTTAGGATCAAAAGATGAGAATCTGGTGCTGCTGCTTGATCCTTGAGATGTCTTCACTTCAGTAGAATCTTTAACGCTGTAGGCAGTTTCGATCTTAGGCGAAAACTTTGTTGAGTCAGTAGCACCATGTTTGTAGTACAAACTGATATCCTGCTCTCCATCGTAGTTTTTCATCCTAGCGATCTTTCTCTGCTCCATCTCTTGGGCTTCTAAATGCTTTATGAAGTCTCCTAGTTTCATATTTTTGTATTCCACTTTGTTTGACTTCAGCATCATTAAGAATGTTCCCCAGATTTCATATGGAAGCGCATCTGCAAGTTTTTCAATTAATTCACCAGTATCTTTCTTAACACCCAATTTTGTCATATTTCTCACCAAATTGCAGTATCGATCAATAATTTGTTTGGTGGTTTCATTTTTTAATCCCCGAAACAAATCAAATTCCTTTTTCATGAGAGACATTTTGTTTCTTAACATTTCATCACTTCCCGTAAACTTTGCTTCTAACTCTGTCCAAATTGAATATGCAGTTCTGTCATGTTGAAGCAAGATCAGAATATCTTCTTTTATCGCCTGCTGAAGTAGACTCACCATAAGCTTCTCATCTCGATATTTCTTCTTATCCACAGTACTCATTTCCCTAAGTGTTAGTGGAGTACCATTCACAACATTGTCTTTCGTGGGTTTAGTATATGGTACTTCGGTGTGTTCCCACGCATCAAGATGATAAGCTTCTACCCAATTTCCGAATCGTTCTGACCACACGTTGTAATCATCAATATCCATGAGTTTCGGTGGTTTCTGAGACGTTCCGGTTTCATTTTCGATCAAAGCACTTTGTGTAATCGAGGTCGGAGTAGCAAAGGCATTATAAAAATCAGTATCCATCTTTCAAACTTTTCAAAAGTTCACAATGTTTTCCAAATTTTATCAATCAGTTCCTAAAAGCGGCCCAAAGAAATGACTGATTATCCAAATGAGCGGTCCACACACTATGTCCACTCGAGCGATCGGACTAATAAGCGGTCCAATAATGTTGACTGATAAGCGGTCCAAGATCAGACTAATGAGCGGTCCACACGCTGATCTTTCGAGCGGTTCAAGCTTAAATTTTCGAGCGATCCAATCAAGATGTTGATTCGAGCGGTTCTCAAGATAATTTCGAGCGGTTCCAATCGTAATTTCGAGCGAACCTGAATCAACAAAACACCTAAAATCTCTATTTCTACTTCGATTTTAGTTCTGAAAACTTCAAGGGTTTATTAATTCATGATTTCGAGTGCACTGTGTGATTTTGAGCTTGTTTTACCACGAAAATTTTCGAAAAAGTGAAGAAAGAGTAGAAAATCAGAAGAATAACAGCTACAATGGCAAGAACTCCTCCTCCCGAGCTCTGATACCACTTGTAGGATCGTGTTTCGACCTGTATGAGTCGTTCAGAGAAGCTCTCGTCCAGATTAAGAGGCGGAAACTAATAATCTGGTGCGATTGAAGCCGTATTCACTCTAATATTGCTGTTGTATTGATTTCAAGCACAAATACAAGGTCTGACAGCACTTCGGCAGCACTTCGTGGCTCGCCGGAAGAATTACACTACTACTATGTGTGTTGGATCGCCCTTGGTATTTATAGACTCTCTGGGCCGCTCATATGACATGCCATATGAGCGGTCCAACAATGATGTCATATAAGCGATCCTAACTAAGTTCAAATAGGCGATCCATACTCAAACTGACACAAAAGCGACCCTAGAACAAGTACACATAAGCGATTCTATACAAAACATCTAGATCTAGGATTCTGTGCCATTTCTGATCAGATCAATCTTCAAGACTTGATGAACGACGTAGTCAGCAGACGTAGGTGCACTAACACAATGGTTCGAGAGTTTAGAGAACACCTTCAGACATGTCCAATGTCCAAACGAGCGAAAGGTAGAATTCGCATCTAGCGTCTTTGATAAACGAGCTTTGACATGGTGGAATGGAGTGATGAGAGATAGGGGTGCCGAGGTGGCACTAGCTCAAACATGGCAAGAGCTTCGAGCTCTGATGATGAAGGAATTCTGTCCTCGTCACGAGATCAGGGCCTTGGAACCGGAGTTCGACGATCTCAAGCAAGTTAGCGGTGAGCATCGAGCCTACACGGACCGTTATGAGGAGTTAAGTTTGTTATGCCCGGATATGGTTACACCTTTGGATAAGGCAATCGAAAAATACATTGATGGCCTCCCTGACTCAATACAAGACATTGTGACTGGTAGCAACCCTACTATAGTCAGACAGGCCATTGAGCTATCTGCAACCTTGACTGAATCAAAGATCAGGAAAGGTAAACTTTTCCGAAAAGGTGACAAAAAACCGGTCGGGGAATCGAACCCAATCGGGGAATCAAAGACCATGGATGAACAGACTGAATCCTCTAAAAAGTCAAAGAAGCGAAAGGCTTCTCAGAACTTCGCGGTGGTCGCTCACAATGGTCAAGCCAACCAACCAGCTCAACCCCCTGCTAGAAAACCATACAATGGAACTGCACCCTTGTGCAACCAATGTAGCCTCCATCATCACACCAATGTACAGTGCCGCAAATGCCAAACTTGTGGACTCATAGGCCATACAACAAGAATCTGCCCAGCTGCAGCTGCGCCAAACCAAGCTGGCAACAATCCTACTCAAGGTCGTTTCCTACCAAGTTCTTGTTTCAACTGTGGCGAGATGGGTCATTTCCGAAGAAATTGCCCAAAGCTTGCTAATGCAAATCCAGCACAAGGATGATCATCTGACTGACTAGAAGACAACATCGTTTAGAAATAATCACGTCTTATGTATTATTTTCTTTTGTTGTCAAGATCCAAGAAACAGTTGTTATCATTGTTTATAAATAAATCTTTTATTTACATTGCAATGTATTGATGTGGTTGCATGTATAAACGACATATCCCTTACAATACCGACAATCAAGAAACCGTATTCCTTGAAGAACAAACTACCCCCAAAATTCTCCCATTCTATAATCGCTTGCGTCTTCCACAAAATTCCTAAGTACCCGTTTATTCTAAGGAAACGAAGTACAAGGCGCAGGTTACAACACAAGACGAATACCCAAAGTACCACTATAAATCCTTAATAGGATGCCTAAGGATCTCCCGTAAGTCTTTAAATTGTTGTATACCTTCATTCGAATGTGGTGATTCCTTGTAATAAAAAAACCGAATTTTGGGAGATCTTTCTATCTTCTCAGATAGATTCCAGTGAACATTGAGACCCGTCGATTGGTTTCCATATCCGTATTCAATCAATAACAAATTAATAACAAATTATAATCAAGTTAAACAATTATGTGACCTGGTGTTATGTGTTCCCTTATGTGTTGTTGTGTGATCCAAATTATGTTATCCAAATCTTCGTAGAATCTTACATATCCTTGTACAAGAGATTCATAGTAGGATACCCAAAGGTATTACTTAAATCCTCAATGGACTTCTATGTTATAGTTAAGTCCCTTGGATTATAAAGTACTACTTCATAATTAGACCCCTTGAGTGGTCTAGTTAAACAGATTAATCCAAAAATCTGGCTAGGGATATCATGTGATGATATAGCTGAAAGGACTTCTTGGTGGCCAAACTAAGAAGATCCCCTGTAGATCTAATTAGAGGGAACCGATGGAAGTCTAGTCACCCTCATCACAAGTTTGATATCCTTCCCCAAAACATTACAAAACAAACTGTGCGGACTGTGTAACGGATTACGTAATTATGGATGCATACATAATTATGGAATTTAGTGCACAGAAACCACAGCAAGTTCTGTCATGTGTCTAGAGTTAACCCTATTCATTTCCAACTCTGATGAAGCAACCGTTGAAAATGACTCCGTTAGTTCATTTTCGTTTCTGACGATTTATCCGTTGGGGAAATGAATATCCGTTGTGAAATCCTTCATTTCCAGCTCTGATGAAGCAACCGTTGAGAATGAATCCGTTAGTTCATTTTCGTTTCTGACGATTTATCCGTTGGGGAAATGAATATCCGTTGTGTAATCCTTCATTTCCAACTCTGATGAAGCAACCGTTGAAAATGACTCCGTTAGTTCATTTTCGTTTCTGAAGATTTATCCGTGGGGGAAATGAATATCCGTTGTGTAATCCTTCATTTCCAACTCTGAGGAAGCAACCATTGAAAATGACTCCGTTAGTTCATTTTCGTTTCTGAAGATTTACCCGTTGAGGAAATGAATATCCGTTGTGTAATCCTTCATTTCCAACTCTGATGAAGCAACCGTTGAAAATGACTCCGTTAGTGCATTTTTGTTTCTAAAGATTATCCGTTGGGGAAATGAATATCCGTTGTGTAATCTTTCATTTCCAACTCTGATGAAGCAACCGTTGAAAATGACTCCGTTAATTCATTTTCGTTTCTGAAGATTTACCCGTTGAGGAAATGAATATCCGTTGTGTAATCCCTCATTTCCAACTCTGATGAAGCAACCGTTGGAAATGACTCCGTTAATTCATTTTCGTTTCTGAAGATTTACCCGTTGAGGAAATGAATATCCGTTGTGTAATCCCTCATTTCCAACTCTGAGGAAGCAACCATTGAAAATGACTCCGTTAATTCATTTTCGTTTCTGAAGATTTACCCGTTGAGGAAATGAATATCCGTTGTGTAATCCCTCATTTCCAACTCTGAGGAAGCAACCATTGAAAATGACTCCGTTAGTTCATTTTCGTTTCTGAAGATTTATCTGTTGAGGAAATGAATATGCCCATTGTGTGCATACTTAGTACATGGTTTTACATTGCATTTCTGTTGCATATGCTCATCCAGCATATGAACACATTATGCTACATTTTGAACCGTTGTAACCATTTGACTATGTGAACCGTCTTACCCCTTTGATTTCATGAACCGTCTGTAACCATTGAACCTTGTGAACTAGTTGTATCTGTTGACATGATTTACATTTGACAATAGACTATACATGAACATTTCTACAATTGCTAAACACTTCATCTTGATGGTTTGGTTTGAGTAAGTGATTAAGTAAGGAGGCGTGTGTAATATGATACAAGCATGGTGGATACGCCGTTGGTACTTCCTATATATAAGTGTTTGTATGGTATTACATATCGTAACGTTATTTGAATCATTTCAATTTGAGACATATGACATTTTATACAAATAACACACTTTTCACGAGACATTGTTTTACAAACGACTTATCTTATACAAACTCATTTTACATGGTTATCCGTTTAACCATACAGTGTTCCCTTATTTATACATATCATCTGATCTTACCGTTTTTCAAATGATTTACAAGACAAAGCAAATTACAAGGTTCATGACTAAACATTTTCTCAAACATAAGTCATGAATCCCGTTTTCACAAAACCAATGTATCTCACAGGCATTTTTATGCTGACGTACCTATTTTCACATGTGTTTTCAGGAGATGATGCGTAGGACTTATCAAGACATACTTAGGCGGACCTGTGCCTTAGTGACTTAAAACGAGACAAGAACTAGTTAATTCATGTTATGTACTCTTTGGTTCTTGTTTAAACAATGTATACTTTCATATTTGATCAATAAAACGAAACTTTAATTGCCATGGATTTGAAACAATTGATTCTTTTGCAACACTCCCCGACGTTTCCGCCACGTTTTGTATGTTCTACGTGGTTGGGGTGTGACAGTTTAGCGTTAGTCGTAAGAGATATAGGAAGAGATTGTCCATTACCAAAATAAACTCTAGCATTACCTCGTGCGGGAGAATGATTGGAGACATTGTTTTGAGGATCAGTCATGTGGTCAGATGCACCCGTGTCAGTAGTCCGATCAGGAAAACGATGGGTCACATGACATTGCGCATGGAAGGCATGAGCAAGTTGTTCATCTGTGGGTATAGCTGAAGTTGCGAAAGATGCAAGCTTAGGGCATTGGTTGACATAGTGACCCGGGGTTCGATAGAGTTGCTAGTGGGGTGCTCTCCGATTGCAGTTATTACATGAGTGTCGCACCCCCAAAATCCACCTGCGGATAACACCCGCTTCGAGGGCGTGACTGACCAGGATCCAGCCACCAATTATACTGAGCATTTAATTAATAGTAGAAATATTTAAAATCCGAAGTAATTAACAACATTAGAGTTTAGATTCGGTAATTAGTTTAACAAAACAGCGGAAGCATAAACCAAAATAGTTTTAAAGACAGTTCATTGATCAAAACAGTTATCCCAACACACGGGTTTGACGAACACTACACTTCCCCAAGTAGCAGCTCCTGAATCGTTGGTTACCTGCAAAGCATGCAGTAAGGAGTCAACAATAATGCTGAGTGAGTTCACTAGTTGTCCAGTTTTAATTACCAAAAACTTTGTTTCACCGGTTAATTTATCCGTTTATACATGCCCTGGGGAGCTACCCCAAAAGTTAGCGACTAAACTGTTTTTCCAATACCGAACACTAGGTAACCGTTGCGTATCCGCAGGATGCCCCGATGTCAATGTTCTATCATCATTGACGGATTTCTGAGTCTATTAGTTCACGCCCGTCCCAAACCAGGGCACGGTGTGAGGCTGGTAAACACCTAAATAGCGCTATCAACTAATAACCCGCTCGCCTAACCCGGCGACTAATCGGTATTTGTAGTAGGGACTTGAGTGATAGAGTTTCGTTTAGTGCCGTTAGTTGCAATCCGTATAAACAGTAATTAACCAAAAGGTTTCCCAATACCCGGGAAGGAAAAGTAAGTTGTGTTCCCAATAACCAGGGAAAGTATGTAAATGGTATCCCCTTTTACCAGGGGATAGGATTGTCCAAAAGGTTTCCCAATACCAGGGAAGGAAAAGTAAGTTTTGTTCCCAATAACCAGGGAAAGTATGTAAATGGTATCCCCTTTTACCAGGGGATAGGGTTGTTAGTCTCGTGTCCCAAACCACCGGGACGCATGCTTTTAAGTTGTGAACTCACCTTGGGTTGCTCGGTAGGTTTAGGTTACTTGTCAATCACGTTGGTCACCACGTCCTAACATGGTTACCGGTATAGGTCAGGTTCGGTATACAAGCATTCACGTAAAACTTACACATAACTAACACGTATCAAGCATATAAGTAAACAGTGGGTTAATGGGCCGGCCTAAATAATTAAGCAGTCAACAGCAACACATAGTTCATTTAACAGATAGCCCAAGTTAACACAGAATGGCCCAATAACCAGAATGGACAGCCCACTCGCAACCAGCTGGTCTCGAGTCGCAACCAGGTGGTCTCGGCTTGTCATGCTGTGGTTGCGAGTCGTAACCGTGGTCTCGAGTCATCATGTTTTGGTTGCGAGTCGCAACGGCGTGATTTCGAGTCGCAATCTCGCGGTTTCGAGTAGTCATGCTGTGGTTGCGAGTCGCAACTACGTGGTCTCGAGTTGTTTTGCCTTGGTTGCGAGTCGCAACGACGCGGTTGCGAGTCGTAAGCTGTCCCTTTCACGTACACGTGATGATGCAGATGCAACAGTCCGAAATTGTACCATGTATTCAGACCCAGATTAGGAAACAACCAATAATGTTTCACTAACACTTTTCCTAAACTGACCAGCAATGAAAATAGATCAAACTTTGCCATTTTTACATCTTCAAGTCATATTCAAACAAGTTCATCTTATGTTCATCATTTTCTAGGGTTTTCATATCAACATAATCATATATTTATGAACCAAAATCACATGTTTTAGCAAGATCAACATGCAAAACATACATTATATATCCGAATCTTAAGTTTAACATCATTATTTGCAAGGAATAAAGAAGCATAGTATGGTTAGTCATAATCATTCTTGAACTACCATTTGTTAGTCATTTAAACATGTAATCAAGCTTTGTTCACAAGGGTTTTCACATATAGTCAAGTTCCACAATTCATCCTAAAAATTATACAAAAACTACTATCCAAGCATTTCTTAGTTCATAAGCATACATAAATCTCATGCACATAGTAACAACACTAACCGGTTGTGAAGAAGGAGGATGAGCCGAAAGAAAGGAAGAAAATGAGAGAAGATGAAGTGTCCGAGTGATCCGAGCTTTCTTGACCGAGATCCCTTGCTTGAATCCGAAAGTTGGAGAAGGTTGGGATGTTGTTTTGGGGTGTTCTAGTTGAGAGAGAAATAGGAGAAGTGTGTTTGTGTGTTGTGTATGAAATGAGGGAAAGTGGGGAAAGATGGGGTATATATACCAAGGGATGTTTCGGGTTGGGCTTGGGGTTTCGGCCCAAACCGGTTACGGCCCAAAGGCCCACTCGCAACCGCCCGGTTGCGAGTCATGGTCACAAATCACTCGAGACCTCATGGTCTCGAGTCGGGTTCCTTGTTCTCGGGTTGGGTTCTCGGCTCACATATAACACATACATATATACATACCAATGCACACATAACAAAGCACATATCACATAAAGATTCACGTTATCATTAAGTTTAGTCAGTCACTAGTCACATAATGTACAAACAAGTTACATCACGACACAACGAAAAGTTCTAGTTTTCGGGTTGTCACATCATCCCCAAGTTGAAAGAAATTTCGTCCCGAAATTTGATGGCACTCACTGAGGAAGCTAGTCAAGTTGTAAGGTTTTCTCGGTTATCCTGGGGTGTCACATCCACCCCCCGTTGATCTGGAATTTCGTCCCGAAATTCCGTAGCTTCAGCCTCAGTAGCGTTTGTACTGTTCTCAAACAGTTGGGGATATTTTTGTTTCATCCGATCTTCGCGCTCCCAGGTGAACTCTGGGCCGCGACGTGAGTTACAACGGACTCGAACAAGAGGTATTCTAGTGCTCTTGAGGACCTTAACATCCCGGTCCGTGATTTCGACAGGTTCTTCGACGAATTTCAACTGTTCGTCGATCGTGAGTTCCTTCAGAGGAACCACGTGCGTCTCATCTGACAGACACTTCTTCAGATTCGACACATGGAAAACGTGGTGAACTGCACCGAGTTCTGCTGGTAAGTTCAGTCTGTAGGCCACCTTGCCTATTTTCTCAAGGATTTCGAAAGGTCCAACGTACCGTGGGTTGAGTTTGCCTCGTTTACCAAAACGAACCACACCCTTCCAGGGTGAAACTTTGAGTAATACCCGCTCCCCAACCTGGAGCTCAAGTGGTTTCCTGCCCTTATCGGCGTAAGCCTTCTGACGGTCACGAGCGGCCGCCATGCGTTGTCGTATTTGAGCAATCCGCTCAGTAGTGTCTACCACATGTTCTGGACCAGTGATTTGACTATCCCCCACCTCTGCCCAACAAAGAGGTGACCGGCATTTACGTCCGTACAATGCCTCAAACGGAGCAGCTTTAATGCTGTTGTGGTAGCTGTTTTCCCAGCTGTTGCCAAAGTCGTTTACACAAGCGCGAAGCATGTCTTTTAATGTTTGAATAGTGCGTTCGGACTGCCCGTCCGTCTGTGGGTGATATGCTGTGCTCATATCTAAACGTGAGCCAAAAGACTTGTGCATTGCTTGCCACAGTTCCGAAGTAAAACGTGCATCTCGATCAGAGATGATAGAGGTGGGCACCCCGTGCCTCGAAACAACTTCCTTGAGGTATATCTTCGCCAGAGTGGAGAATTTATCTGTTGTCTTTGATCGCCAAGAAGTGTGCGGATTTCGTGAGTCGATCCACGATCACCCAGATAGTATCGTTTCCGCGCTGTGATCTAGGTAGGCCAGTAACGAAATCCATGGAAATTTGCTCCCATTTCCATTGTGGTATCTCTGGTTGTTGGAGTAGGCCTGAGGGTTTCTGATATTCCGTCTTGACTCGCGCACAAGTCAAACACTTGCTGACGTAAGTTGCTATGTGGGCCTTCATGCTAGGCCACCAATACGTAGTCTTAATATCGTGGTACATCTTATCCGAACCAGGGTGTACTGAGTAGCGAGGTTTGTGCGCTTCATCCATCGTAAGTTCTCGTAAGTCGCCATAGAGTGGGACCCAAATGCGTCCCGTTACATAATAAGCACCGTCTTCCTTCTGTTCTAAGCGTTGCCTTGACCCGCATAGGGCTTCAGCTCTAACGTTCTCTGGTTTCAGTGCTTCCATCTGAGCAGCTCGTATTTGCGAAGGTAGACTAGAATGGATCGTGAGTTGTAAAGCTCTTACGCGCTTAGGCGTAGTGTCCTTCCGACTGAGGGCGTCTGCCACTACATTGGCCTTGCCCGGGTGATACCTGATGGAGCACTCGTAATCATTCAGCAGTTCGCCCCATCGTCGCTGTCGCATATTCAGTTCCTTCTGCTTGAATATGTGTTCTAAACTTCTGTGGTCGGTGTAGGTGGCGCACTTGGTTCCGTATAGGTAATGCCGTCATAGCTTAAGTGCGAAGATCACTGCTCCCAGTTCCAAATCAAGCGTTGTGTAGTTCCTTTCGTGCGTCCTAAGTTGTCGAGAGGCGTAAGCAATAACCTTCTCGCGTTGCATCCGTGTGTAACTGGGATCCTAATTCGAAGCATCATGGTATACCGCTAGATTACCCGTACCCTAGGGTGAAGATGATGCTCAGTGCATTACAAAGTTTGGGATTCGAAAGCTGAAAAGACGTCCTCCTGTTTTGGTCTTTCACGAACACAACACCCTGCTGTGCCAACGAGACTTAAGCTGTGCGACCTCCGAAAATCTTGTGATTAAGCTGCGATAGTATCTAGTGGGACCAAGAAACTCCTGTATCCTCGAAGGGATCTTTGATGTTGATCAGTTCCTAACAAAATGGATCTTAGCGAGATCCATGTGTATTCCCACTTCGTTGTTTGATAAAAAGAAAATGTGTACTTCCCGAATCCTGAAGTCATACTTAGGTAGACTTCGCACGTAGACGCTCCTCTCCTAGAAGCTCTACAATGGAATACAAGTGTTGTTCAAGGTGCCCCTTTCTCCTAGAAGTGATTCAAAACGTACTAGATAAACACAGTTGCAGTGTGATCCATAAAGCAGCTGGTGGGTTGTTCACCCCAAAAGGTCATGGAATAATTCATCCGGTGTCTCCTGGAAATGGCCTCATTGCGTTCACTATGCCGTTTTAGGAACATCCTCCCTTTGGACTTCCATCTGATGTTAGTTCGTTCGCTACTCAATCTTCACATAGGAGCATGACCCATGTAACTGGTCAACAGGTTGTCAATACGGGATCGAGACAAATGGTTATGGGCTGTCACCTTGATGAGTTCTTAATAGTCAGTATACACACGAAAAGGCCCATCTTCCCTAGGATAAGTGGGGCTCCCCCAAAGCGAAGAACTAGACCTTACAAAACTCCTGTCCAACGGTTCCTGTAGTTGCTTTGATAGATCTTGCGACCTTCCTGGCGCAAAATGGTAAAAGTACATGTAATCAGGGCTGCCTCAGACGTGAGATCAAACTGAGATTCCGCTTAACAAATTTTCGGAAGAAAAACTGAATGTTCCTCGGATAGCATGCCGAGAGAAACAACGAACAACTGGTGGATCCTCGATCCACTTTTCCTTAGCCTTAACATCCGTAGCGGTTGCAATCACAGCGGAGTAATCCCTCTGTAGACACTTCTGGCCTTCACAGCTGAAATGGCGCTAACTATTGAACTACTCTGATGCTTTAGAACAAATGCCGATTCTCCACACAAAGTTTTCTCCTCACTGGGTATATTCGCGTGATTCCTGGGTAACCAATTCACACTAACTACTGCGTTGTAACCATCGAGTGTGGTAGAAGGAAGGTCGACATCGGACACTCGTCCCACAAGGTCGGGTTTACATCCTAACGAACTTTTGAGATTCTATTTGACTTGCCATCAGTCGATTCCACATCTGGTTCGGTTTCAAGAAGTATCAGGGTTAAGCAGAATAGAGATGAAGCAAACAACTACCCATACAAGCTACCATGTTGCTACTATGTCTGGCGTCGCCTGCGCCAATCCTAAATGCCCTTCCACGAGCATCATTTCTAATGTTGTTGTTACGGTTGCGAGGACTCCCATTACTATCATCATTCCCCTGGTTGTTGACCTTGATGTTGTCGCGACTGTTGTTTCTGATGTCGTTGCTTGAAATGGTGCGCTACGATCCTTCACTGACAAGTCCATCTTGTCGCGTTTCCGTGCCGCGTCCCAAGGTGTACTTATTGAGCTGGCCGTTACGCATTTCCGCACCATTGTCGATTGTCATCGCTTATGGCCCGGCTGATTCGTAAGAGCTGGCTCCTATGAGCCGCTGACTAGGGTTAAGGGTTCGATTGGAGTCAATTCGCTGATGCTCGTTGTCGGTGACTAGGGTCGTTCAAATGCTGAAGCCAGTAAGGTACTACGTCTACCCTCTTGACTGAGTACTACACGGTATGTTGAGATAGTGTTGCAGAAGTGATCGCACTTCGGGATTTAAGACGTCAACACGTTAAGTTCCAGTAAGCGAAGAAAGGTGAGAAGGATATAGACCAATCATTGTCGTTTCAACACCCATCCCGGGGATGCTCGTACAAGCACCTAATGTTCTACACAGTTCGCTAGGCGTTCATATGGGTGTTCAGGTAATACTCGATAGCATCGAGGTTCGAAAGGGGTGCAGTGAGAAGTGAAAAGATCGTGTTCGAGTAGGAGACAATCACTGCTACGGTTCCTATGGACTGTTGTGTTTCTCATCATACAGATAACGAAACGGAACCCCTTTTTCACTTGTTAAGCCTCACTGGGACTTACATCCACCCCACTATATTATTATGTGTGCACCCACAATAATATTGTGATTTGCATGTTCATCTCAGCTCCTCTTAACTCATGTCAAATGGTTCCCCACACTCGAGTAGATTTCAAAGAGTATTAAGTAGTGTAAGTCACGGAGGTTTAGGGAATTACCACCCTATCAATCACATGATACGAGAAAGTGTTCAGGAATTCATATTGGTGTGCTAACGTGCAATCACATGCAATATCGTATGTGGGCGTTCACTAGTTAGGCATACTAGTACGTATAGCGAAACAGGAAACATAAAGTAAGCAAACAAGTAAACACTGGTCCGAGCTATGAGGTTAAAAGTGTTGAGCCTTGTACTTGGAGTGTAGTGTCGTCACGAGTCACGGGTTATAGTCTGGTTTTCTCCAAAAAGATTTTCCCCTTTTTAAAACCAAGTTCACTATAACCAATGGCTCTGATACCAATCTGTCGCACCCCCAAAATCCACCTGCGGATAACACCCGCTTCGAGGGCGTGACTGACCAGGATCCAGCCACCAATTATACTGAGCATTTAATTAATAGTAGAAATATTTAAAATCCGAAGTAATTAACAACATTAGAGTTTAGATTCGGTAATTAGTTTAACAAAACAGCGGAAGCATAAACCAAAATAGTTTTAAAGACAGTTCATTGATCAAAACAGTTATCCCAACACACGGGTTTGACGAACACTACACTTCCCCAAGTAGCAGCTCCTGAATCGTTGGTTACCTGCAAAGCATGCAGTAAGGAGTCAACAATAATGCTGAGTGAGTTCACTAGTTGTCCAGTTTTAATTACCAAAAACTTTGTTTCACCGGTTAATTTATCCGTTTATACATGCCCTGGGGAGCTACCCCAAAAGTTAGCGACTAAACTGTTTTTCCAATACCGAACACTAGGTAACCGTTGCGTATCCGCAGGATGCCCCGATGTCAATGTTCTATCATCATTGACGGATTTCTGAGTCTATTAGTTCACGCCCGTCCCAAACCAGGGCACGGTGTGAGGCTGGTAAACACCTAAATAGCGCTATCAACTAATAACCCGCTCGCCTAACCCGGCGACTAATCGGTATTTGTAGTAGGGACTTGAGTGATAGAGTTTCGTTTAGTGCCGTTAGTTGCAATCCGTATAAACAGTAATTAACCAAAAGGTTTCCCAATACCCGGGAAGGAAAAGTAAGTTGTGTTCCCAATAACCAGGGAAAGTATGTAAATGGTATCCCCTTTTACCAGGGGATAGGATTGTCCAAAAGGTTTCCCAATACCAGGGAAGGAAAAGTAAGTTTTGTTCCCAATAACCAGGGAAAGTATGTAAATGGTATCCCCTTTTACCAGGGGATAGGGTTGTTAGTCTCGTGTCCCAAACCACCGGGACGCATGCTTTTAAGTTGTGAACTCACCTTGGGTTGCTCGGTAGGTTTAGGTTACTTGTCAATCACGTTGGTCACCACGTCCTAACATGGTTACCGGTATAGGTCAGGTTCGGTATACAAGCATTCACGTAAAACTTACACATAACTAACACGTATCAAGCATATAAGTAAACAGTGGGTTAATGGGCCGGCCTAAATAATTAAGCAGTCAACAGCAACACATAGTTCATTTAACAGATAGCCCAAGTTAACACAGAATGGCCCAATAACCAGAATGGACAGCCCACTCGCAACCAGCTGGTCTCGAGTCGCAACCAGGTGGTCTCGGCTTGTCATGCTGTGGTTGCGAGTCGTAACCGTGGTCTCGAGTCATCATGTTTTGGTTGCGAGTCGCAACGGCGTGATTTCGAGTCGCAATCTCGCGGTTTCGAGTAGTCATGCTGTGGTTGCGAGTCGCAACTACGTGGTCTCGAGTTGTTTTGCCTTGGTTGCGAGTCGCAACGACGCGGTTGCGAGTCGTAAGCTGTCCCTTTCACGTACACGTGATGATGCAGATGCAACAGTCCGAAATTGTACCATGTATTCAGACCCAGATTAGGAAACAACCAATAATGTTTCACTAACACTTTTCCTAAACTGACCAGCAATGAAAATAGATCAAACTTTGCCATTTTTACATCTTCAAGTCATATTCAAACAAGTTCATCTTATGTTCATCATTTTCTAGGGTTTTCATATCAACATAATCATATATTTATGAACCAAAATCACATGTTTTAGCAAGATCAACATGCAAAACATACATTATATATCCGAATCTTAAGTTTAACATCATTATTTGCAAGGAATAAAGAAGCATAGTATGGTTAGTCATAATCATTCTTGAACTACCATTTGTTAGTCATTTAAACATGTAATCAAGCTTTGTTCACAAGGGTTTTCACATATAGTCAAGTTCCACAATTCATCCTAAAAATTATACAAAAACTACTATCCAAGCATTTCTTAGTTCATAAGCATACATAAATCTCATGCACATAGTAACAACACTAACCGGTTGTGAAGAAGGAGGATGAGCCGAAAGAAAGGAAGAAAATGAGAGAAGATGAAGTGTCCGAGTGATCCGAGCTTTCTTGACCGAGATCCCTTGCTTGAATCCGAAAGTTGGAGAAGGTTGGGATGTTGTTTTGGGGTGTTCTAGTTGAGAGAGAAATAGGAGAAGTGTGTTTGTGTGTTGTGTATGAAATGAGGGAAAGTGGGGAAAGATGGGGTATATATACCAAGGGATGTTTCGGGTTGGGCTTGGGGTTTCGGCCCAAACCGGTTACGGCCCAAAGGCCCACTCGCAACCGCCCGGTTGCGAGTCATGGTCACAAATCACTCGAGACCTCATGGTCTCGAGTCGGGTTCCTTGTTCTCGGGTTGGGTTCTCGGCTCACATATAACACATACATATATACATACCAATGCACACATAACAAAGCACATATCACATAAAGATTCACGTTATCATTAAGTTTAGTCAGTCACTAGTCACATAATGTACAAACAAGTTACATCACGACACAACGAAAAGTTCTAGTTTTCGGGTTGTCACAATGAGCTTTTGTGTCACACCACAACCGATGGCGGAATCATCGGGGCGCGACACTGAGCGAAAAAGATTGTCCAAAAGTTTCCATAACAACTATAATTACTAGTTATTTAAAGTAACATGTCCCATACCATGTCATAAAATATAACATAATTATTACAGATAAGATCTAGTCAAATTGTTCTGTTCCGACAACTCAGATTTCAAAATACAGACAATTGTTTATTTGTTTCTAGACCTTTCCTAGCCTCGATTTCACAGCAAGCTAAGCATATAAGCATCCTAAGCACCTGTCACATACGTTAAAGTAAAAGTCAATACACATAGTGTAAAGGCGAGCATACAAGTTTAATAGTTATAATAGAGTTCGAAATCGTTACGCATAACCAGCACGTACACAGTGGAAAATGAGGCATATTAGTTATCGACATGAACCTATCGATACCAATGACTACGGGTTGACTGCCCAAGGCAGTTCGTAATACACACTCACCACTGTGAGCCATGTAACAAATTGTCCTTAACAACCCCTGAGAACAGGTGCTGAGTCCAAACAAATAGTACTATCGTTGCTAAGGCAGGTAGACTGTCGCAACCCCCGATCCCTAGTCCCCGGGAACGGGCGGCCGCGAACCAGTTTTGGTGGTATCACGTTATTGTCCAATTTGGCAGCGGAAATTTTCATCAGGATCGTAGTTAGGAAATATTTTATCAGAGTAAACCACCACATTTTATAACATTAAACACATAGGTAAAACCCAAGTTTTCAGTATACACACTTTTATAGGAATAAATCCTATTTTTATTTAAGAAAAACATCTATTGTATTCTTAGGTGACTATATTGCCACTTTTCCAAGCCTTCAGTGCTGTCCAACTGGCTTCTATTTGGCTTTCACATATTGTTACCTGAAACGCGTTTTAAAAATATTTTGTTAGTGGGAAATACTGGTGAGTGAATCCCAGTATAATCAAGTTTAAGTAAAACCATTTCACAGTGTACAGTATTGAGGGCGATCTCGCAATTACATTTGTTTCCAAGTTATACCAATTATCACCCGTTGATACTGTCAGGCCTGACTTGTGGAAATGTTACTCCTTGACCAGGTGGTAACAAATTTTGTATACAAAACCCCAACATACCCACGATAATTGTATTCTTACAAATACTCAATAACTGTTATTCGCATGGAAAAGTATTTAAGGTTTTGTAAAAACAATTAACAAAAGGTTTACAAAAAGTGGATCAACTCACATTGCTGTCTTAGCGTTATCAGTAAGGATTTCCTAGGAATAATCTATAAATTACACAAATGCACGTGTGTTAGTATAATAACCCATTTTAACATTAGTAATACCCTCCCCGAGATGGCATTTCAATGACTACGTCAGGCAGAACCACGACAGCCGTTACGGAACCCTAGATCAATCGGGCAGAGTATCTAATACGTCTTCAAGGATTATAAAACATACATCGTAGTAGAACCTCGCTATTTAGGGGGTGTTTGACTCGAGTATAATGCCCACTATTCAGAAATTTGCTTAAGAAAGAAAGAAATGAACGAATTCAACTGAGATCGGATGCGTTCTATTTATAGGTGCTGATCCTGACTCTCTCGCGGCCCGCGTAAGATAAGGCAAAGCCTTACGCGGCCCGCGTCAACCCTGGGTCAACGAGTAGCTTAGCTGGTCATCACATAGGTCTGCCGGGTGTTGGGCCACGTGGCCGCACCGGGCTTTGCCACATTCTGGGCTTCTCGCGGCCCGCGTTAAGTAATCGAACATCTTACGCGGCCCGCCTGAACTTAATGAAATCAACGAAATCAGGTCTAACCTTGATACCGCCCGCGTAAGGTTGGGGTGGGGTCCTACGCGGCCCGCCTCAACTTAATATTTCTTGTTTTTTTATTTATTTTTAAATGTTACCTTGTTATTTCGGCTCGGTTTTCACATACAGGTTACATATTGGGACATTTTAAAATATATTAGGGTGTCGGGAAACAATTGAGGGTGTTGGTTTAACTGAGGATTGTTACATCCTCCCCACCTTGTTTTAGAGCTCGTCCTCGAGATCTACTGGAACAAGTGCGGATATTTCTTTTGCATTTCTGATTCAAGCTCCCATGTATATTCAGGTCCTCGTTTGGAGTCCCACTTCACTTTGACCAGAACTAATCTCTTATGCTTGAGATTCTTAATTTTCCTATCTTCAATCTGTAGAGGCCTTTCTACAAATTTGAGTTGTTCATTATCTCTATATCCTTAAGAGGTACTACAAGTGATTTATCAGCTAAGCATTTCTTGAGATTAGATACATGAAATACATCATGTATCCCTGCCATTTCCTCTGGTAGTTGTAGCTGATAGGCTACAGGTCCTATTCTTTTAATAATCTCGAAAGGTCCAATATACCTGGGACTTAGCTTTCCTCGTTTGATGAATCTTACCACTCCTTTCGAAGGAGAGACTTTTAATAATACCTTATCACCTACTTGAAATTCCAATGGCTTACATCTGTTATCAGCGTAGCTCTTTTGTCGATCACGTGCTGCTTTCAGTCGTTCCTTGACTTGCATGATCTTATCGGTTGTCTCCAGCACTATCTCAGGTCCAGATAGTTGTTTTTCCCGAATTTCTGCCCAACAGACTGGGGTTCTGCACTTTCCTCCATAAAATGCTTCGAATGGTGCAGCATTGATACTTGTGTGATAACTATTATTATAAGAAAATTCTACTAAAGGTAAGTGATCGTCCCAATTACCTCTGAAAAAAATTACACAAGCTCTAAGCATGTCTTCCATTGTCTGAATTGTTCTTTCGCTTTGTCCGTCCGTTTGAGGATGATAAGTTGTGCTCAATTTTAACTTGGTTCCCATTGCTTTTTGGAAACTTGCCCAAAAATGAGAGGTAAAACGGCTATCCCTATCAGAAACAATTGATAAAGGTATTCCATGTAATGAAACAATTTCATTTACACATAATTTGGCTAACTGTTCCATACTGAAAGTTTGCTTCATTGGTAGGAAATGAGCTGACTTGGTTAGCCTATCTACAATCACCAGATTGTATCATTACCTTTTCTTGTTTTGGGTAACTTGGTAACAAAATCCATTGTTATCAATTCCCATTTCCAAACTGGAATTTCTAACTGTTGCAACAAACCTGAGGGTTTCTGATATTCAGCTTTGACTTGAGAACAAGTTAAACATTTAGAAACATAGGCTGCTATATCCTTTTTCATTCCTATCCACCAGAAAGTTTTCCTTAAATCCTGGTACATTTTATCACTTCCTGGATGCATCGTATATTTAGACTTATGAGCTTCTTCTAATATATGGTGACGCAGGTTTCCTAATTTAGGTATCCGCATTCTATTTTTATGGAATCTCCAAATTGCATCTGTTTCTTGTTCTAATTCCTTTATCATTCCTTTTAATTTTTCAGTATCTTCCTTGATTACTGATTCTTGTACTTTTCTATTCTGATCGTTTAAATCTACTTGTAGATTTAATTTAAGAGAACGTACCCTTTTTGGCTTTTCATGATACTTTCGACTTAAAGCATCTGCCACTACATTTGCTTTTCCTTCATGATATTGGATATCACAATCGTAATCACTAAGCAATTCCATCCAACGTCTTTGTCTCATATTCAACTCCTTTTGCCCGAAAACATACCTTAAACTCTTATGATCAGTGAATATGGTAAACTTACTACCATAAAGATAATGTCTCCAAATCTTAAGGGCAAAAATTATAGCTCCTAGTTCTAGATCATGGGTTGAATAATTCTCTTCATGATTCTTAAGTTGTCTAGATGCGTAAGCTATAACCTTTTGACGTTGCATCAACACACATCCATATCCTAACTTAGAAGCGTCACAATAGACTACAAAGTCTTTAGTTCCTTCTGGTAACGCTAGTATGGGTGCATGGGTTAATCTTTGCTTAAGGATTCTAAAGGCTTCTTCTTGTTTTGGTCCCCATTCAAACTTAATGGATTTACAGGTTAACTTGGTTAAAGGAATGGAATCTCGAATAAACCTTCTATAATAACCGGCCAATCCTAAGACACTTCTAACCTCAGTTGACAAACAGTATTGGTGCTCCCCATGGCGATGAGCTTGGCTGTATAAATCATTTCTTCAACAATTCATCTAATTGTTTCTTTAGCTCCTGCATTTCAGCAGGTGCCAAACGGTAAGGTGCTTTGGCAATCGGTGCTGTTCCTAGTAGTAGGTGAATTCTGAATTCAACTTCCCTCTCTAGCGGTAATCCTGGCAATTCTTCTGGAAATACATCTGAAAACTGGGACACTACTGGAATGTCTTTTAGTTCTTTTCCTTTAGTGTTAGTGATTATAGAAATCAAATACACTATAGATCCTTTTCTTATATAACTTGCAGTTTTCATCACAGAGATGAATTTAGTGGATCTAGATGGTTTACCTCCTTTAATTGTGATCTTTTCACCCCTTGGTGAATTTACTTGAATTGACTTTTGATCACATAAAATATTAATTTATTGGCTATTAACCAATCCATTCCTAACACAACATCAAATCCTGCCAGATTCATTGGGTAGAGGTTTGCAGTAAACTTTTGATTAAAAATTTCTATTCTTGTTCCCTGCAAGACTTCAGAAATCCTAACGGTTTCTCCATTTGCTGTCTCTACTAGACATTCTTGTTGTAGTTTAGTTAATGATTGATTTAGAAGTTTGCAAAACGAAGTATTAATAAAACTTTGGTTCGCACCAGAGTCAAATAATACTTTAGCAAAAATATCATTAACTAAGAATGTACCAGCTATGACGTCCGGGATCATCTTGGCTTCATCTGCAGTTAGAACAAATGCTCTAGCATTTTTAGTGTTCTTGTTGTTTGCAGTTGGAGCTAACTTCGGACAGTTTGGCTTGATATGACCTTTTTCTCCACAGTTGAAGCACAATCCATTACTGGTTTTCCTCCTGCAATCTTCTTCCTTGTGTCCTGGTGCCTTGCAGTAATTGCAGTGAGTAAAGCATTTTCCAGAATGTTTCTTCTTGCTGATCCTACAGTATGGTGCAGAGGCAGAACCTACATTCCTACGGTTGGAATTCCCAGAACGGAATTCTTTGGTAAGCCTTTGGGTTAGGTTTCTCCTCTGATCTTCTTCTCTAGTACGCACCAGTTCATCAGTCAAGGTATTGGCTAGTTCTACAGCTCCTTCTATGGTTCGGGGTCTAGCTGCCTTGACTACATGTCTAATCTCTCCAATTATGTGACAACTCACTCAAAACCAGGTATCCGTACGACCTAATTAACTATTAATTATTGCTTAATTACTGTGCTTTACTGAGTTTGCTGATAAACTGCTACTTGATTTCTGATAACTGTACATGTCTGCATCATACTTTGATTTCCGTCACTACATTACTTAATTACCGAACTTTAGTGACAAACATGATGCACAAAAGCACAGTAGCATTTGAACGGATAACCTATTGAACATGCTGATATAGCCAGCATCAGGCAAACACTGCCTCTAAAGGCCTGTATGAGCCAGAATTATTTTACTACACCCATAGTGTGTGTAGGTATACAAGGGTTGTATGATTACGTCTCTAGGAATAAGATATAGAGATTTGGATGTGCCTAAAACATACTTTAAGCACGGAACACAACACTTTTATCAACATACTAGCTTCTAGCTAATTAATAAAGTGCCAAAACATGAGAAATTATTCCTGACACTTCGCAGAATAAATTGTGTCGCTAAAAATATTATTTACGACGCTTAAAGGATTACTTAAGCACTTTAACGGATTACTATCCAACCGAACAACCGGACAATACCCGGGGCATAAAAATATTGCCATAAATATTATTGGTATTTTTCTGAGCCAGTTAGGGTCCCTGATTACCCTAACACCCGCTTTATAACGCATTAAACAACTAACGGGGTTAATCCCTAAAGTAACCGACTTTAACCAAACTGAACTCTAACTGAACAATCGAGATCGAACCGGATGCCATTTCTTCCTAATGGAATCGGTCACTATGATGTGACATAAAGTGTACAACTTTTGAATATTTTATATTAGTTCGTGGATATCTAGACGACTCGAGAACCGTTGGACGATGGTCTTGATTTTCTCTATAAATAACACACACACACACAAGATCAACACACACCAACATTTCACCCTCTCCCTTGCCCCTCCCTCTCGGCCGAGAACACTCACATCCATCCATCCATTTTCGAGTTCGAGTCTTGCCATTCCAAGTGCACACTAGTGTCGGGGATCACATACGAGGAAGCCGGAAGCAAACGGAAGTGGAAGGACCTCGCTACGTTGCTTTTAACCACTTTAGATACGTTCAAGAGTGAGTTTTAAATAATATACCTCTAGCTCGGGGCTAGGGAAGAATCTAGTCGAAAATGGCGTGGATAAAAGCAACGTAGCGAGGTCCTTCCACTTCCGTTTGCTTCCGGCTTCCTCGTATGTGATCCCCGACACTAGTGTGCACTTGGAATGGCAAGACTCGAACTCGAAAATGGATGGATGGATGTGAGTGTTCTCGGCCGAGAGGGAGGGGCAAGGGAGAGGGTGAAATGTTGGTGTGGCGTGGTTAATTTGGTGTGACTTCTTAATACCATAGCTTAATCATAACAAAGCTATATGAATTTAAAACATGCAAGATCATCCATTGAAAATAAAATAGTAAAACATTGTCTTAACGGGTAAACACCCGACAACCATAAATTTGTCTAATACATTACAACCACAAACTTTAAAATAAACACGGTTCAGGGACTGTGACTTGTCCAGGAAAGAGTCACAAGTCTCGAACCCTGGATGACCTCGGGCCTAATGCAGCGGAGAAAACAAACCATACCGCGCCAGATCGTTAATTCCCTGAAATACATGTAAGTTGAAAAATCAACAATAATGTTGAGCGAGTTCATGCGAAAAACGAGTAAATAAACCTTTATCTTTATCAAAAATCCTGGTATGTAGCAAATAAGGAAAAAGAGATCACCAATGGTTTGCAAGGCCATTGATATGTGTAAATGCAAGTAGGAAGGCTCAAACCTAGCAAATTTATGCGTCGGGAACAAAGTCATCCCAAGGTCCGTTATGCTGGACCTGGGACTGGGCTCGCTACACCCAAATAGATCTACCGCTCCTGCCCCTCGGTCCCCACCCTGAGGATTAATGACCTCAAGTTTCCGCCTACCCATTCACATGATCTAAAAGTAACCCTCCTTACGCTAACCATACCATGTATAAAGTAATCATAATCATTGTAACATGTATTTCACCCCCGCAGTTTAGAAAACTGAAAACAGTTAAGAGAAAAAGGGGAACATGAACTCACAGTGAGTGCGTCACAATATCAAGTAATCCAAATATCCAAGTGCTGCGCAACGACCTACATGTGCTAATTCTATTAGACGGATGGCCGTGCTTTAGCTTCATAGTTTATATTTTTGGGAAACGGTTAGACAACCGCTCCGTGTATATACTTGATAACGTATTTTCCTTCCCAAGGATGGGGGAATTAATACATGTGTAATTATATCATTTTATTAAGTCCCACTTAATACATTTTATTTCTTATTCCAAAAATATAATTATTTTCCTCAAAAATAATATATTTCCTTTTCCACATAATACTTTCCCAAAATAATATATTGACAACACATGCGTTTATGAATATTTCCGAATAAAGCGTAAGTTACGTTTTGGCGATTAAGTGGTAATAGTAATTACCGTTGTAACTTATATGTTTGTCGTATAAGCGTTTGTATTATTTTGGGTTCGACAAAGTTAGTAAATATTATTTTTACTCTAAAAATAATATTTATGCATTTTCACAAAATAATCATAAACAGTGTTGTGAAAAATATATTTATCGAATAAATGTTTATCACGTTTATTTTTGTGAAAACCCCACCTCCGAATATTTGTAAATAAAGTCATGGCGAAATATGTTTTGTAAATCTTTCCAAAAATAACTCTAACACTTGTGAATAATCCTAAGTGTTAAATTTTAGAAAAATTTCGCCAGAGTTTCCCCTGTAACTGGAGGTGGCCACGCTTTCAAGCGTATCATTTTCTTTTACAAAATCATTTCAACACCCCTTTTATTTCAATCAATCAATTTTCAACACATTAATCTTGTCGATAAGTATGTAAAATCGCATCATTTCATGAACTTGTAGTTTTTCTAGAAACTCCGGTGTAGATCTCGTTATAATCAATGGATCTATGAGTAAAATGATTTAGTCTCGTAAAAACCCAGTTTTTATCACAAATCCTCCTTTACAACTTCCCGACAACTTTTATAAAAATGGTTATTTTGTCGGATCTTTCGTTTCACAAGTGTTTTTACACTTGTAGTTTATAGAAATCATCTTTTATTAACATGTTATCCACTTTTATAAAACATGATTTTCTCAACACCAGGTTCTACGAATATACCACTTGTATATACGTAGATCGGCTCGTTTTAAGTACTATTTCATGCGTCAAAACAGTTTTACACAAGTTCATGTTTCCCGTGTGGTGGAGTTTCACCTTTTAACCCTCGTACCGCTAGAAACAAGTGTATGTCAAGATTCGGGATCTTAACAAAGTCGGGTTAAACGATGATAAGAGCCACCACATCGTAGATCGGGCCTTAACAATCAACATATTCAAATACTACTACATTTACACGCGTTATGTGCTTTTAACCAACGATATTCGAGTTTTTGTAGCCTTTAAAGATTCAAGAAGTGGGTTACCGACTTTGAACCATTAAAAATCCTTTTAACCACTTTAGATACGTTCAAGAGTGAGTTTTAAATAATATACCTCTAGCTCGGGGCTAGGGAAGAATCTAGTCGAAAATGGCGTGGATAAAAGCAACGTAGCGAGGTCCTTCCACTTCCGTTTGCTTCCAGCTTCCTCGTATGTGATCCCCGACACTAGTGTACACTTGGAATGGCAAGACTCGAACTCGAAAATGGATGGATGGATGTGAGTGTTCTCGGCCGAGAGGGAGGGGCAAGGGAGAGGGTGAAATGTTGGTGTGTGTTGATCTTGTGTGTGTGTGTGTTATTTATTGAGAAAATCAAGACCATCGTCCAACGGTTCTCGAGTCGTCTAGATATCCACGAACTAATATAAAATATTCAAAAGTTGTACACTTTATGTCACATCATAGTGACCGATTCCATTAGGAAGAAATGGCATCCGGTTCGATCTCGATTGTTCAGTTAGAGTTCAGTTTGGTTAAAGTCGGTTACTTTAGGGATTAACCCCGTTAGTTGTTTAATGCATTATAAAGCGGGTGTTAGGGTAATCAGGGACCCTAACTGGCTCAGAAAAATACCAATAATATTTATGGCAATATTTTTATGCCCCGGGTATTGTCCGGTTGTTCGGTTGGATAGTAATCCGTTAAAGTGCTTAAGTAATCCTTTAAGCGTCGTAAATAATATTTTTAGCGACACAATTTATTCTGCGAAGTGTCAGGAATAATTTCTCATGTTTTGGCACTTTATTAATTAGCTAGAAGCTAGTATGTTGATAAAAGTGCTGTGTTCCGTGCTTAAAGTATGTTTTAGGCACATCCAAATCTCTATATCTTATTCCTAGAGACGTAATCATACAACCCTTGTATACCTACACACACTATGGGTGTAGTAAAATAATTCTGGCTCATACAGGCCTTTAGAGGCAGTGTTTGCCTGATGCTGGCTATATCAGCATGTTCAATAGGTTATCCGTTCAAATGCTACTGTGCTTTTGTGCATCATGTTTGTCACTAAAGTTCGGTAATTAAGTAATGTAGTGACGGAAATCAAAGTATGATGCAGACATGTACAGTTATCAGAAATCAAGTAGCAGTTTATCAGCAAACTCAGTAAAGCACAGTAATTAAGCAATAATTAATAGTTAATTAGGTCGTACGGATACCTGGTTTGGAGTGAGTTGTCACAAATTAATCCCCAGATGTATCGGGAGATTAATACCGGTTTAGGTGATGCAAGGGTTGGCCCTATCCTAGCATATTCAAAGAATGTAATAGTGTAACCCTTACTATCTACCCCGGTCATTCTAAGGTTCAGAAACTTATTTGCTATCTGCTCTTTTTCATTGGGAGGGCAGAACTTCCTTTCTACCATATTTTTAAATTCCTCCCATTCCATGTTATACACCCTGTCACTTCCTCTTGACTGGAGGATAGTGTTCCACCATTCTAGGGTTGAATTCTTAAACAGATTAGAAGCAAACATTATCTTATCTTCTTCAGCACACTTGCTTATTTTCAGAACAGCCTCAGTTTTCTCTATCCAGCGTAAAGCTGCAATGGGTCCTTCATTGCCCGAGAATTCTATTGGTTTGCAGGACCAAAATTCTTTGTAAGAACAACCATATGGCACGATTCTTCTTCTTTTGGGAATGGGCACCTGAAGTACGGGTCCATTTTTCACGCTGTGTTCAGGTTCAGTTGGTCGCTTACTGCTATGCTTGCTTTTATTTTCGGCTTCCTTAACATTTTGGATAATAAATGGCATTGCATCTATGATTCTTTGTGCCACTATATGTTGAAGGGCACTATTATTCACTTGGTTTCCATTGTTATTGTTGTTCGGATTCTCGTTATTCAGATTATCATTATTCGAGTGATTGTCGTTCTGAATGTTATCATTCTGGTTTTCCTGATTCACTTTGTTGTCCATCTGAATTTTAAACATTTACCACATATTAATATCACATGTCACACACTTTTGGTCAAAAGCGTCGAGCATTGCGACTTACTCTATTCATATAGTATGCATCTATTACACACCAGTACTGAATAAAAATTACAATACCGACTGAAATTTAAAACTACACTGCTAGTAGTATGCATCCGTAGTTTTTTTTTAACACATACACACATATGTTATTATATTATTATTATTATTATTATTATTATTATTATTATTATTATTATTATTATTATTATTATTTCTACCGTTCCCACCATCGATTCAGGGAAATGGATTCATCCAAAAATCCATATTGCGTTCATCGTATTTCCATACGAGACGCTCTCCCACCTGTCGCATTCTCTCACTGCTTTCTAAAATTTCCTCACCGAAAGTCCTAAGTTCTTGTACGTTTTCTGCACTCATTGGGGGTGCAGGTTCTAGGACTGGGTTTGGAATCTGGGGTGCGGGTTCCTGATATGGAGGTATAGGGGCCTGGTATGGGTAAGGATTTTCTAAGATCTCTCTAATGTATGCATCGTTATTAAAATAGGGATCTAGAGTATCTAACCCTGGGTAGGCTCCTAAGTTGGGCATTGGCACATCTTCGTGTATCGGGTAGCGTTGCACATAGTCCCTAACATCATCCCATCAGGGATCATAATTTGGATCTAGGGGATTTGGTGCAGGTACCCTAGGTATCTCCTCCGGGTTGAAATCATGCATTTCTACTTGGTTTCCAAGGTTTTCTATTTCCATGGGTTGATCAGGAATTTGTGGTTGTGGTTGGGGTGCTAACATTTACTTCAGGTTCGGGTCAGCTGCAGTGGTTGCTAAGATATGGATATTAGCTATACCCCTATTAAGCATATCCTGGGCATATGCATCGGTTTCTCTTTTAACTGCGGCTAGTGCTCTCTGGTCTTGTAACTTTTTCATACGCTTTCTACGCTCGTGTGCTCCCTTACTGAACCATCCCCTCTTTTTCTGAGGAAATGGCTCTTCAGATTGAGCCTTAAATACGGATATTCCTTCTTCTGTATCAGCAGAGTACCCCGAGAAGGCAGGCTGAGAAGAGGCACCTTCGCTGCTAGGTGAACCAGACAATTGACGATACGCGTCAGATGGTCCTTGGTCACTCATACTGTAAACTAACAAATAGTCAGATAACACATAACAAGAAAATACAATTATACACGTATTTCTATTATTTATTTCCTAACACTTTGAATTTTGATGTCAGCAGAACACTTCTGGGGCTGAATCAGTGGCATAGCTCTGATACCACCTTCTGTCGCAACCCCCGATCCCTAGTCCCCGGGAATGGGCGGTCGCGAGCCAGTTTTGGTGGTATCACATTATTGTCCAATTTGGCAGCGGAAATTTTCATCAGGATCGTAGTTAGGAAATATTTTATCAGAGTAAACCACCACATTTTATAACATTAAACACATGGGTAAAACCCAAGTTTTCAGTATACACACTTTTATAGGAATAAATCCGATTTTTATTTAAGAAAAACATCTATTGTATTCTTAGGTGACTATATTGCCACTTTTCCAAGCCTTCAGTGCTGTCTAGCTGGCTTTTATTTGGCTTTCACATATTGTTACCTGAAACGCATTTTAAAAATATTTTGTCAGTGGGAAATACTGGTGAGTGAATCCCAGTTTAATCAAGTTTAAGTAAAACCATTTCACAGTGTACAGTATTGAGGGTGATCTCGCAATTACATTTGTTTCCATGTTATACCAATTATCACCCGTTGGTACTGTTGGTGCATACATCTGTCGTCTTCTCTTGTATCGAGTCTTTCATTATACATGGCACAAAGATCGAGGAAACAAGTCTAAGGATTAATTTCGCATGAAAGGTCAACATGTAATTCCGCACGGAATTACATGTAATTCCGCATGAAGACTTAATTCCGTTTGTAGATGTAATATCGTGTGAGATGTGATTTCGCATGAGTCAGTTCATGCGGAATTAGTCAGTCTATATATAGTGGTGTTTCCGTTTCATTTCACACGGAATTAGAAAGGTTGTTACCGACGGCAGAGCGCTGTCGAAGTGTCATCTCGCTTGTAATTGTTACCAGATCAATACATACGACAGTTAAAGTGTAGATCTAGCTGAATTTCATGCATTATGTCTGTTTCCTCCTTTCATAGTGCATAGAACGCCTCTGATCGACTCAGTTCGGGTCCTACAACGATCCTACAAGTGGTATCAGAGCACATGAGGAGGAGTTCTGCAAAATTCAGCCTGATTTCATCTCAATTTCTGATTCTACACCTTCTTTTATCAATTAAACTAGTTTCAACGGTTAAAATGATCTGAATTTCACATATATCAAGCAAAACAGTGTTTTAATGAATCCTTGAGAGAATTGGACCATAATACAATCTAAAACAGACAAAACTTGTAATTTCGCATGAAAATCTGTTCGAAAATGATGACGTCACTCTAATTCCGCTTGAAATTGCAACATAATTCCGTACGAAATTACGACTTTGATATAATTCCACTTGAGATTGCTGTTTAATTCCGCACGGAATTAAGTGTGAAATTAATTCCGTTTGAATCATCAACTAATTCCACACGGAATTACTTATTCCGCTTGAAAATCTGTTCAATTCAAACAAAATAAAGTAATTTCATTTGAAAGGTCTAATTTCGTTTGAAAATATAATCCCGTTTGAAGTTTGTTGTGCAGGTAATCTTGTTTGAAGGACTTGATTTCGTTTGAAAATGTCTAACGAAGATTTTTACAACACGTTTGCTTCATCCCTGACTACTCTGGCTGCCATTGCTCAAAGCATGAATATGGAAAATGAAACCGGAACTTTGCAAAAGCCCCCGAGGCTTATGGGAATCGAGGAGTACCATGGATGGAAAAATCGTTTTGAGAATTGGGTTCAAGCAAACCATCTAAGAGCTTGGGAAAGTATTGAAACCAAGTATGTTAGACCACAAACTGCTTTGAGAGTTGATAAAATCATTTCAGAGTTCACAGACAATGAGAGAGACAGTTATAAAGGAGAGAAAATGATGATTAGTCTTCTACAACAAGCTGTCAAAGAAGATATCTTTATTTTGCTTCAGCATGATGGTAGTGCATTTTCAATTTGGGAGGCACTTGAGAAGAAGTTTGAAGGAAGTACAGAAATGCTCAAGAGTAAAGCATCTTTGATGAAAAAGGAGTTTGAGTTGTTTACAAGTATGCCAGGAGAGACTACAAAAACTCTTATTGAAAGATATTGTCATCATGTGCGTACTATGTCTCAGTTGAAAATTACTAAAACTCCAGTAGAATGGGTCGAGAAATTAGCTGATCCGTTACCGCAGAAAGAATGGGGTCCTTATCTTATGATCTTAAAGAATTTTGGAGAGTTTAGCAGATTGTCAATTGGACAGTTTATTGAAAAGCTTGAGGCACAGGATCTTGAACAACAAAAGAGTGCCAGAATGAACAGCTCAAGCAATCAACAAGATATCAAATTGTACTACAAAGGAAATGTTCAAACTGTTGAAGCAAGTCCAAAGATCCAAACTGCTTTTAGTGCAGGAAATTCATCCGGATCAATCAGTCAAAGTTCAATCAACACTAGTGGATTTTCAAATGTTAATTCTCCAAGTGTTCAAAGTTCAAATGTTGGTAATGGACATATGACTCAATGCAATGTTGCATTGCATTTTCAAAATGGACAGAATTTCTTTGAAGAAGTTGTGAGAAATCATATGGCATTACTGGTGACTGCTTTGGAATCTTACGAAGGATTGATTGCTGGAAAAATTGGTAATCCGATGCTGACAAAAGAAGATTATGACCAGATAGATGCAGAGGAATTGGAGCTTATGGACATAAAATGGTGTCTAGCTAGTGTCTTGAGGAGAGCAGAAAAGTTTAAAATGATTACAGGAAGAAATGATTTCTTAGATGCAAATCTCTCTAATTTAGGTTTTGATAAATCTAAAGTTATTTGTTTTCGATGCAGGGAGAAAGGTCATTTCAAGAGAGAGTGCAAAAATCAGGAAGCAAGTGGAGCAAAGAATCCTTTTGGAAAAGATGATTATTATCGGAAGGCTATATATCAGCAAATTACTCATCAACCACATCAACAAAAGGATTCACAAACTGCACATGGGAAAATGATCGAAGATGCAAATAAGAAAGCTTATTTTGGTATCACTGATCAAGAACATGAGAAAATGGATCCAGGTTTTAGCTGGGATAAGTATGTGGATGAGAATAGGGAGTTTAAGGCTTTCATTGCTCAAATTGTTCAAAAACCAAAATTGATGAAAGAATGGATAGCAGTTCTATCGGATGAAGAGAAAAGTGAAGATGAGGAATCTATTTCTTCGGAAAACAGTTCAACAAATACTAGTGATGATGAGGAAGATATTGAACAGATAAACATTGGAAAAACTCATTTATCTTCTGACAGTTTTGATTTTTATTTTGCAGATAACTTGAAGAAACTTAAAGAAAGAAGAGCTGCAAAAGAGATGAAAGAGATCAAGATTGTTGAGAAGATAGTTGAAGTGGAAAAGATAGTTGAAGTAGAGAAGGTTGTGGAGATTGAAAAGATTGTTGAAGTTACTAAACCTTGTCTTACATGTTTGGAATCTTGCAAACAATGTGAAGACAAAGATAAAAGCTTTAGTGAGCTTGAAAAGTTGAAAGAGAAGTTGTTGTTTGATGTCAAGAATTTAAAAGAATTATACGATGTGCTGAACAAAACGGTAAATAGTTTGCAGAAGAAAAACTCGGAGAGAGAAGATGCTTTGACAATGATGAATGCTACAATGATGTCTAAGCAGAAAGAGATAAATTTTTACATCGAAGAATGTGCGAAATGGAAGCAAGAGTTGGAAACTGAGAAAGCTGAAAATGAAAGAATCAGACAATTACTAAGAAGTTATTGAAGTTCTGATTACTTAAGTGATAGAATTTATCCAACTGTTGCAGGTTTTGAAGTTTTTGAAGACAAGAAGTCAAAGAAGAAGGATACTGGTAAGAAACAGAGTGTCTGTTATAATAAGTGTCCGCCTCCGATTTGGGAAGGATATTCGCCTAGAAAACCGAATGAGGAACAAGTAAAAAAGGCAGTTAATATAAAGTTAGAATCCGAGATAACCGATGCATTACCAGACAATATTGATATTACATTCACAGCGTCCGACACAGATCATGAGTCCGAATTGATAAAAAAGGTGGTCGATCAGGTGTTGGATAAGGATGAGGAGTCAGAGTCAAAGTCCGAGTCCGAAAGTTCGTGTGTGTCAGTCGGGAGTTCGAGTTCGTCTGTCAAGAGTTCAAAATCGTCAGGAAAACGGGTGTATAGTAAAGAGTTTTTGTTGGCAAAATCTAATTTGAATGACGAAACATTTGAAGTTGCATATACTTTGAATGATTCTGACAAATTATATTTTGATAAAGAATTTCCAATAAGAGGTGTTAAAACTAAAATGATCAAAAAGGTTTTTAAACTGACAGAAATTAATATTTCTGAAATAAAAGATGAATAAGAGGTGTTAAAACTAAAATGATCAAAAAGGTTTTCAAACTGACAGAGATTAATATTTCTAAAATAAAAGATGTAAATCTTACTGGAAAACCTAAACCTTACACCTCAAGAATTAAACAAAGGATAAACAAGAAAATGGGTTACAATTATTGTTGGTGCATATTTGTGACAACAGCTTAGATTTGGTCTTTGGATATCTTGTAATTAGTTAAGCGATAAACGGTTAGCGGGTTTAGCTTTGTAATAGTTAGTTGTAATGTTTGGGCTTACTAAACCCAAGGAATTGGGTGATGGGGGCGAATTGGGCCTGTCCAATTCGCAGCCCAGGAGTCTTTAACCTAGCCCAGTTGTAAACCTTGTGTTATATAAACAAGGTTAGGCTTTAGGGTTTAGGTTGATCAGTTAATCAGTGAATCAGCCAAAATAGAGTTTGTGAGAATTTCGTGAGAGCTAGTACTTGGACGAAATTAGGGTTTGTGAGGGATCTTGATTGATTGTAATCAGGTTGATAGATAATCAATAAAGATCCGGTTTGAAAGTGATTTACTGTTTTCTGTTTTCTACACGTTTTCTGCTTATTCTGATCAAGAGGATTCCGCACTCTTGATTGGAAAGACGATTCTGTGAAGATCCATAACATCAAGGGGACCTACAATTGGTATCAGAGCGTTAGGCTCTTGATTGCTCGGTTCAGAATTGGCTGCTGCAGAAAACTAGGATTTTGAAGGATTTTCGAAATTTTTTGGATATTGTTCTTGAGATTTTTGAAATTTTTGAGTGTTTTGATCTTATTTGGTATTTAATTTTGCTGTTTTTAGTGTTTTGGTTGCAGGAAAGTTGAAGATTTTGAAGAAAAACTTGAAGATTTGAAGAAAAACTTGAAGATTTGAAGATTTGTTCTTCGTGTTCTTCATTGTGTTCTTCAAATTTTTATCAAAATTTTGGCTGATTTGGTGTTTAATTTTGCAGGAAACTGTTAGAAGAATCTGGAAAATCTTCAGAAAATTTGATCAGATTGAGTTTCCAAAATTTGCTAGCAAAATTAACAATTTCGCAGCAAATTTAACATCTACACTGACAAACCAGCGAAATTGTGATCTAGCAACTCGGTGACCGGCGAAATTAAATTTCGGTGACCGGCGAAATTAAATCCAAAGGCGACTTTGGTGACCGTTTTAATTGTTCTCAGCGACATTATTACGGTTATCGGCGAAGTTACTAGACGTCGTGCTAGCGAAATTATTTATCAGCGAATTTGATCAGCTAGCATAATTACCCAGCGAATTTAATTGATCAGAGGAATTACCCAGCGAATTTAAGTGATCAGAGGAAATACCCAGCGAATTTAAGTGATCAGAGGAATTAATCAGCGAATTTGTTCCAGCGAATTTAAAAAGTCAGCATAATTATATCTACTCTACCAGCAAATTTATAATTTCTCTATCAGCATATTTAACTTGGCTTGCCAGCATAATTAGCGTAACCCGGCGAAATTAACTTGGTTTGCCAGCAAAATTAGCTAAAGAAAAAAAAAATCCCGAAATCGGTTTTTGACATTATATATCATTGGATTCGTCTTTTCGAGACGATTCTAAAGGTGTAATTTGGTAACCACTGTTTTCGGAAAAATTTTATACGGTTTTATCAGTCTGCAACGGTTAAAATGTCGAACATGAAGAGTTTGAATGCTCCTAAGATGATGAAAGTGGAGAACTATCTTACTTGGAAAAACAGCTTCAAATCCTTCATTAAATCTCAGGATGCAAGGATGTGGACTTGTATGATAGATGGATATGTTGCTCCTACACGTCATGTTGAAGGAAGAGTGAAAGTGATCTCTTATGATAAGATGGATGAATCTGAGAAACTTATGGTTAATGCTGAAAATAGAGCTTTAGCTGCAATAAAGACGTCCTTACCTGATAGCATCAAACATACCTTTACAAAGTACACAAATTCAAAGGATATGTGGGATGCATTACAAAAGAGATATCAGGGAAATGAGAGTGTCACTCAGACATTCATGGCAGAGATAGTGCCAGTTGATGAGGCTGAAACTAGTGTGAGTGATGCTGAATCTCAAGTGGAGAATGCTGAAGCAAAAGTGGATGTTGAAGTAGAGAAAGAGAGTGAAGCTGAACAGGTTGTTGCTGATCAAACCACAGAAGTTCATGAGAAAGAGGTACAATCTAATTCTGTGTGTTTGAGGTGTTGTGAACTACAGGGTGAGGTTGACAGATTGTCAGCACAAAATCAAAGTCTGGTGAGCGAGATGTCTAGCATAAAAGAGTCAAACTTTTTTGCTAAAAGAAATGAATCTCTATACTTGAAAAAGATAAAAGGTTATGAAAGTGAAATCGAAGCTTTAACATGCAAAGTAAACGAAAAGCTTCAAGTAATAGACTTAGCTCACGAAATGATGGCTGAGAAAACAAAAGAGATTTCTGAAAAATGCAAAGAGTTGTCAGATGCACAACTCAAAATTATTGAACTTGAACAGAAATTAAGTCAATTCAGAGATTCGTCTTTTGTTATGAAACACATGATGGGTGGGTTAAAGAAGAGTAATGACAAGACTAGTGTGGGATATAATGAAGTCCCACCTCCTCTTAGTCATGACTATTCTTTCCTCCCTGATGAAGATGAGCTAGCAGCCTGTATGTCAACTGCACCAAGTAGTTTCGCATCTACATCAAGTCAAGGTGAAGGGTCTGAGAGTGGTGATGCTAGGAAGAACAATAACAGGGAATCTTTGAAAAAGAAAAATTCACCTCCTAAGAGCAAAAATCAAACTTTTGTTAAAAAGATTAATTTTGTTCAAGGTAGTGATATGAAAAATGAAACCGCTGTTATTGAAAAAGAATCAAATGTAGAGTTTGCTAAAAATAAGAGCATAGAAAAATCTGAAATTAAGCAAACTGAACAAAATTCTTCCAAGGGATCATCACCATCTGATAAGGGATCTACCTCAGAGACTCCTACTAAGAAGTCTTTGAAAAGGAGATCGTGCTTCCGGTGTCACGTAAAGGGACATGTAGCTAGCTGCTGTCCTAACAAAAATATTGAAGCACAAATGAGTGACAAACAGAAAGGGAAATTACCAGAGAAGAGTGGTGATAGTGAGGAGAAAGGTTCAAATTCTCCAATGAATGTTGCTGTTGGTGTAGATAAGGCTGGAACAGGAACTCCACAAGTTCCACGTTTTCAAAGAAATCAACAAAGATTTCAGCCTAGATCTCCACCAGGCAGATATCAGAGACCTAGAAGCAGTTCACCTAGAATGAACAATTTTAATTCAAATAATTTCAGAGGTCAAAGTCAATATCAAAATCGATACCAGAATAATGGTGGTCGAACTTTTTATAACAATGGCTTTAGAAATTATAACAATCAAGCTTCTTGGAATCAAAACTTAAGGTTTCAAAATCAAAATTTCCAAAGGTCAAATTGTCCAAATGTATATAGGAACCCTCAGGACCAAAGACCTAGTGGAAATCAAAACCCATTTCCTCCAACAGGTCTGAGATCCAAGACTCCAGTTAGGAGTAATGGATATTGGATGGATGTTCCAGTTGTTGGTGAATTTGGACGACCCAAGACCATTAAGGCTTGGGTCCCCCAATCTATCTAATTTCTTAAGTTAGTGTGTGCAGGAGCTGCTAAGGAGGATTATCAACTTATGTTGATAGTGGCTGCTTCATGCATTGGACGGGGGATGTGAGATCGTTGATATATATGTATATTAAATGATTTAAATTTGAAGTTCAAAGTGTTGAGTCGACACAGAGGATAACCTGGCAGATCTTTATACTAAAGCATTTGACAGGGCTCGCTTTGAACATTTAGTCGAACTCAACGGGATGAGGAATCCTGAATAACTGGTTTTTCATAAGAATTTTTGTAAATAGTTTACTGTTTTTCTTAAAAAAATTGAAAAATCAAAAACATAAAAAAAATGAAAAATCAAAAACATAAAAAAAATAGAAAATCAAAAATGAGATTTCACTGTGTGAAAAAGAAGAAATGATAGTACATCAGCAAGTTAGACTGTCACACTGAAATTGAACAGTGTGATAGCAGCTTCATTATATGATGTACCAGTAGGCAAAAAGCATGAAATAATCAACTTACCAATGTGATATAAACTTAAATGAACTGAATATGAGTGGGGAACACATTAGTGGTGTATGGTTTAATGACCTTAATTCTTGCGTTGATAGATTGCCAAAATCTGAAGTTTTGGGTCTTTATACTGTTGTTTCAACTAGGGATATCTTGGCTGTCTGTCTGTTAGAACTAAAATTGTACATGACCCCAGGAAAGATAGTCACTTGGAATTAGCTCATTTCTATTTGAATGTCTGTATATTTCCCGATACACACAATTTTGATCTGATTCTGAAATCTTCTCTGAAAAAAGTCGTGTACCTCCTCTGCTGCATCCAGATATATGCTGACCTGGAGGTGCTAGGCAACGACAGCTTCTGCTGCATCCAGATACATGCTGACCTAGCTGTTCGTTGTCGCGCTATAGATCTAATACACCCGAAAGAGGCCCTCAAGTGCCCAAAAGAAACCCAAGAAACCTATATCAAACTGAGAAAATCTCATTTGATCTGTATATTATACCATCTATACCATCTCTGCTAAAGATCTATTCTGTTCTCTTCTCAACCTATTCCCAGTTAAGATTTCAGAAATCTGGATTAGACTTGTGAAATATGTGGTAGGGAAGATACTTGCATGATAGTGTGTGCTGTTTATATTTCCAGGATTTGATTAGTATTTATTTGGGTGTTCATAGTTAAGCAATCAAAACATGATAAAACAGTTTATATGCAGACCTAGACACAGTCAGGATATCTTAAAGGATGCCATCAGTATACTCACCTACTACGATGAATCTTTGTGCATACCTTGATCGTGGGGGTATATCCTGAAGTGGGACACGCTCGTATTTCAGAAAATAAAATTAACTTAACGTATCATATGGTAATGGAACTTGAAATGTTCATGCATTTTGTTTAAGTGGACAAACATACTGGTAATCATCTTGAACTGCTTTTCACGAAAAATTAAATAAAGAATTATATGATTGTGTGAAACAGTTTGCTTGTGCTGATATGATCTTCTTACCAGTGATTCTCACAAAAATAGAGTGTTTATTGTTTTTGTTATTTACTTGCTTTCAGAAAAATATAAAAATCCAAAAATAGTGTCTTTTTCTGTTTAAAATTCTTAACGTACGGAAAACTGTTATTCTTGGAGGAATTGTTACCGATAGGGGGAGACGGTGTTAGAAAGTGAGTTCAAAATTTTCAATCAGGCAGGTTCTTGTGTGTTGGACAAAAAGTTTTGCGTGTTGGTGATAAGTTGAAAAAGCTTAATCTGTGATACAGTTTAACTATCTCTTGAAAAATAATAATTTATTTAACCTTGTTGAAAAATTCTTATGGTTTCTCGAGATGTTTGTTTTATAGTATACAGATTGAAGCGGTTTGTTGCTGAGAAGTTGCTATGAAGTGTGAAGATGAGAGTTTGATTGGCTGCATGGTAGAACCTCCTTTCTATATTGCAGACAAGATTGAAGAGTTTGAAGATTGCTGTGCAAATGCTGAACTGGAGTTTACTCAAACGCTAACGTGTTGAAGATTTGGTGATTGGATGCATCAGCTTAGGGGGAGTCTGTTGCTGACAGAAGCTGTTGAAGTTGAAGCTATCCAAAGACCAAAGACAATGCAAGATTACTTGAAGATTGCAAGAAGACCGAAGACAAAGTTTTGACTCAAGACAAAGTTTTTATGAAGCTATTGTCAAGGGGGAGTTTGTTGGTGCATATTTGTGACAACAGCTTAGATTTGGTCTTTGGATATCTTGTAATTAGTTAAGCGATAAACGGTTAGCGGGTTTAGCTTTGTAATAGTTAGTTGTAATGTTTGGGCTTACTAAACCCAAGGAATTGGGTGATGGGGGCGAATTGGGCCTGTCCAATTCGCAGCCCAGGAGTCTTTAACCTAGCCCAGTTGTAAACCTTGTGTTATATAAACAAGGTTAGGCTTTAGGGTTTAGGTTGATCAGTTAATCAGTGAATCAGCCAAAACAGAGTTTGTGAGAATTTCGTGAGAGCTAGTACTTGGACGAAATTAGGGTTTGTGAGGGATCTTGATTGATTGTAATCAGGTTGATAGATAATCAATAAAGATCCGGTTTGAAAGTGATTTACTGTTTTCTGTTTTCTACACGTTTTCTGCTTATTCTGATCAAGAGGATTCCGCACTCTTGATTGGAAAGACGATTCTGTGAAGATCCATAACATCAAGGGGACCTACAATTATGGTTCGGATTTTCGAAAGAAACCAAATCCTATTGGTAATTTCAAAAAGAAAGGTCTTGGATTTATTCCTCCAAAAAACTATAAAAATGAGAAAATTTATAAAAATACAAAATTTGTGTCAGGAACATCTGCTGAGAATGAAAAGAAGATCTCATTTTGGAGACAATCAAATCAAGAATTTCTTGCTGAGAAGAAGAAATATGAAGCTCATCAGAGAAAAGAGAAGAGAACCTGTTACAGGTGTCAAGAAGTTGGTCACATTGCTTGGAATTGTCCAAAAGCAACCAACACTAAACAGGGAGTCTCAGAAAAACTCAAAGAAGTAGTTGTTGATAAAACCGAACCACCAACTGAGAGATTTAAAGTGTTTAAAAATTCAAAATATGAAGTTGGTGAATGTTCGAAAAGATTTTACAAGCGAAGGGGAAATCTTAACACTCAGGCTTGGGTTGTTAAGAAATCTGAGGTAAAATCTGGCGATGAATCTGATTCCACAAAATCAGAGGAGCCACAAGTTGTTAAAACTGGTAAAAACTCATTTCCACTTTTGGATGATGTTCATTTTCCACCATTGCATGCTGAGAATTTAAAATCAAGAATTGGAAAAGTTGAAATATCAAATCAGTTTTATTCTAAAAAGAATAAATTTAATGTTGATAAAGTTTTTAATGGGAATGTGAAGAAAATTTTTGGGAAGATGGTCGAAGGTAAGGCAACAGGAGTAAAAGACTTTTATGCTACAAAGAAAGCAACTTACACCCCAACTGCAGATGAGTTGGTATCACCCAAGGCTGGTCAGGCTTGCGTGGACATTTTCTTTTATTGAAAAACCTGACTTGCCGGAGCTCCCAAGTTTATAATCTTGGAGCATGAATCAGCATCATTCTTAAAATTGATAATTGTGAATGAATCTTAAAGTTGATAAATTTTTACAGATTGGAGACTTGTCGGAACTTCCAGGTTGGTAAGTGAGGAGTAGGTATCGGCATCTTCTTTAAGAAATTGATTTCATCTTACAAGTGGTACAGAGGTTAATCAAGGTCATTAAGTTGAACTTGATGTAATCCTGTATATAAATAGGTTGATAAACAAGGTGATGATTATCCCCGAACCTACAAGTGATTAAAACAAAACTTATTTTCCGGAAAAATCGTTTTGATTAAAACAAACTTAAGTGTTTTGAAATCATAATGAGAAAATAGTTTGTTGAAAGGGGGAAATCTGATTGTTTATGCCAAATGGATGGCGAAATGAAGCGATTCACATCAAGTTGTCACTTTACTTGTACAGTTTGTTTTCAAATTTCTTTAAATGTGTTTGCATTTTAGAGGGAGTGAAAATTTCAGAAAATCCAAAAACATTAGAAAATTTGAAAAAGCCAAAAACATGATAAAAATAAAAAATGAGTTTTGTTGTAAAAAAGAGGAAATGATAGTACATCAGTGGACTATCACAACATGCTAAAGAAATGAAAAGTATAAATGTGATAAACAATCTCACTGTGGATGTGGCAGTAGGTTTTTGCACATTCAGTAAATTGTTTTCGAGATATAAACCTAAATTTCAAACTTGCTTATATCGTGGGGAACATTTCTTGGATATATGGGTAACCCCCGAAATCTTGTTTGAAAGGTCCCTCTTTCTGAAATACTAGGTCTTTATACTCAGTGATATCTGGGGTATTATCCCGGGACTTCTAATTTTGCGGAAGCAATGGCCTAGTGCCCGTATAATACTTTGCAAATTGCTTGAAATATAGCATCGCCCTCAGTACAAAAAACGATGAAACATTGAAAAATGCTAATCACGTGATGTTGAAGAAAAGATTCTCTAAAGGGAACACACCAAAAGTCGAGCCGTCATCTCTCTGCTGAACGGAAGTTCTGACCTGAGCTCTCACGGTTTCGCAATTAACCCTTTTACAGATACCATCTAGGTATACTCACCTGTAAGACTGAATATTGGGAGCTGGATACGGGAGTATATTCAAGTGGTGGGACACGCGAATAAGTTTAAATGCTTAAAACATTAATCTCGTATCTCTAAACAATTGAACTTTGTGTGAAAATTTAAGTGGACTAATATACTGACAATCTAGGTGAATTGTTTAAAACTTAAAATGAAATGAAGCTTAATGGTGTTGGTGATGTGTCTTATAATCTGATATGATCCTGTTACACAAACTCACAAAAAGATTGTTTGTAAATATTTCTTTATTGCATTTCTTTAAAATCAAAAATCCAAAAGATTTTAGTGTGTTTTAGCATAAACTTTTGAAAAATCCAAAAAGATTTTTGACAACTGGTGTAGAAAAGCTGATTTTCAAAATTCCAAGTGCTAAACAGGATGACATTTTGTGAGAGGGAGTTTGTGTTTAAAATTTTTTAAAATGAATAAATCTTTCCTACAAGTGGTTCATTAGAAAAGGGATCTACAAGTGGTGTCTGTGTTTGTCAAATCTTAAAATCATAAACTTATGTTTGTGGTAGAGACAATGCAGGTTTGAAATTTGAGAAGCTAGGTTCCGATACCTGAGGACTCTGTGATTAGAGAAAGCCAGGTTCCGATACCTGCAGATTCTGGAAGCCAGGTGACGATCCTGATGTCGAGCACAACTCGAGGGGGAGCCTGTAAATGCAAAGAGCCAGATTCTGATCCAGTGAGCCAGGTTTCGATTCTGGAACTAAAGTTCACGCAAGCTGAGGATGCTGATGAACTTAAGAAATCAAGAGATCTGATCAAGAGAATTGGAGAGAAGATAGAGCCATATTCTGATCATGATTCTGAAAAAGGCATGTTGAGAGGGGGAATCTAGTTGGTACAGATAGAAAAGAGAGCAGACAGACTGATAAAGACTGAAGATGCAAAGACTCGACACTTAAGACTCCTCAACATCTGAGGGGGAGTCTGTTGGTGCATACATCTGTCGTCTTCATCTTGTATCGAGTCTTGCATTATACATGGCATGAAGATCGAGGAAACAAGTCTAAGGATTAATTTCGCATGAAAGGTCAACATGTAATTCCGCACGGAATTACATGTAATTCCGCACGAAGACTTAATTCCGTTTGTAGATGTAATATCATGTGAGATGTGATTTCGCATGAGTCTGTTCATGCAGAATTTGTCAGTCTATATATAGTGGTGTTTCCGTTTCATTTCACACGGAATTAGAAAGGTTGTTACTGACGGCGGAGCGCTGTCGAAGTGTCGTCTCGCTTGTAATTGTCACCAGATCAATACATACGATAGTTAAAGTGTAGATCTAGCTGAATTTCATGCATTATGTCTGTTTCCGCCTTTCATAGTGCATAGAACGCCTCTGATCGACTCAGTTCGGGTCCTACAACGATCCTACAGGTACTATCAGACCTGACTTGTGGAAATGTTACTCCTTGACCAGGTGGTAACAAATTTTGTATACAAAACCCCAACATACCCACGATAATTGTATTCTTACAAATACTCAATAACTGTTATTAGCATGGAAAAGTATTTAACGTTTTGTAAAAACAATTAACAAAAGGTTTACAAAAAGTGGATCAACTCACATTGCTGTCTTAGAGTTATCAGTAAGGATTTCCTAGGAATAATATATAAATTACACAAATGCACGTGTGTTAGTATAATAACCCATTTTAACATTAGTAATACCCTCCCCGAGACGACATTCCAACGACTACGTCGGGCAGAACCACGACAGCCGTTACGGAACCCTAGATCAATCGGGCAGAGTATCTAATACATCTCCAGGGGTTATAATACTTACATCGTAGCAGAACCTTGCTATTTAGGGGGTATTAGACTCGGGTATAATGCCCACTATTCAGAAATTTGCTTAAGAAAGAAAGAAATGAACGAATTCAATTGAGATCCGATGCGTTCTATTTATAGGTGCTGATCCTGACTCTCTCGCGACCCGCATAAGATAAGGCAAAGCCTTACGCGGCCCGTGTCAACCCTGGGTCAACGAGTAGCTTAGCTGGGTCATCACATAGGTCTGCCGGGTGTTGGGCCACGTGGCCGCACCGGGCTTTGCCACATTGTGGGCTTCTCGCGGCCCGCGTTAAGTAATCGAACATCTTACGCGGCCCGCCTGAACTTAATGAAATCAACGAAATCAGGTCTAACCTTGATACCGCCCGCGTAAGTTGGGGTGGGGTCCCATGCGGCCCGCCTCAACTTAATATTTCTTGTTTTTTTTATTTATTTTTAAATGTTACCTTATTATTTCGGCTCGGTTTTCACATACAGGTTACATATTGGGACATTTTAAAATATATTAGGGTGTTGGGAAACAATTGAGGGTGTCGGTTTAATTGAGGATTGTTACATCCTCCCCACCTTGTTTTAGAGCTCGTCCTCGAGATCTACTGGAACAAGTGCGGATATTTCTTTTGCATTTCTGATTCAAGCTCCCATGTATATTCAGGTCCTCATTTGGAGTCCCACTTCACTTTGACCAGAACTAATCTCTTATGCTTGAGATTCTTAATTTTCCTATCTTCAATCTGTAGAGGCCTTTCTACAAATTTGAGTTGTTCATTTATCTCTATATCCTTAAGATGTACTACAAGTGATTTATCAGCTAAGCATTTCTTGAGATTAGATACATGAAATACATCATGTATCCCTGCCATTTCCTCTGGCAGTTGTAGCTGATAGGCTACAGGTCCTATTCTTTTAATAATCTCGAAAGGTCCAATATACCTGGGACTTAGCTTTCCTCGTTTGATGAATCTTACCACTCCTTTCCAAGGAGAGACTTTTAATAATACCTTATCACCTACTTGAAATTCCAATGGCTTACATCTGTTATCCGCGTAGCTCTTTTGTCGATCACGTGCTGCTTTCAGTCGTTCCTTGACTTGCATGATCTTATCGGTTGTCTCCAGCACTATCTTAGGTCCAGATAGTTGTTTTTCCCCAATTTCTGCCCAACAGACTGGGGTTATGCACTTTCGTCCATAAAGTGCTTCGAATGGTGCAGCATTGGTACTTATGTGATAACTATTATAAGAAAATTCTACTAAAGGTAAGTGATCGTCCCAATTACCTCCGAAATCAATTACACAAGCTCTAAGCATGTCTTCCATTGTCTGAATTGTTCTTTCGCTTTGTCCGTCCATTTGAGGATGATAAGCTGTGCTCAATTTTAACTTGGTTCCCATTGCTTTTTGGAAACTTGCCCAAAAATGAGAGGTAAAACGGCTATCGCTATCAGAAACAATTGATAAAGGTATTCCTTGTAATGAAACAATTTCATTTACACATAATTTGGCTAACTGTTCCATACTGAAAGTTTCCTTCATTGGTAGGAAATGAGCTGACTTGGTTAGCCTATCTACAATCACCCAGATTGTATCATTACCTTTTCTTGTTTTTGGTAACTTGGTAACAAAATCCATTGTTATCAATTCCCATTTCCAAACTGGCATTTCTAACTGTTGCAACAAACCTGAGGGTTTCTGATGTTCAGCTTTGACTTGAGAACAAGTTAAACATTTAGAAACATAGGCTGCTATATCCTTTTTCATATCCTATCCACCAGAAATTTTTCCTTAAATCCTGGTACATTTTATCACTTCCTGGATGCATCGTATATTTAGACTTATGAGCTTCTTCTAATATACGGGGACGCGGGTTTCCTAATTTAGGTATCCGCATTCTATTTTTATGGAATCTCCAAATTCCATCTGTTCCTTGTTCTAATTCCTTTATCATTCCTTTTAATTTTTCAGTATCTTCCTTGATTACTAATTCTTGTACTTTTCTAATCTGATCGTTTAAATCTACTTGTAGATTTAATTTAAGAGAACGTACCCTTTTTGGCTTTTAGTGATACTTTGACTTAAAGCATCTGCCACTACATTTGCTTTTCCTTCATGATATTGGATATCACAATCTTAATCACTAAGAAATTCCATCCAACGTCTTTGTCTCATATTCAACTCCTTTTGCCCGAAAACATACCTTAAACTCTTATGATCAGTTAATATGGTAAACTTACTACCATAAAGATAATGTCTCCAAAGGGCAAAAATTATTGCTTCTAGTTCTAGATCATGGGTTGAATAATTCTCTTCATGATTCTTAAGTTGTCTAGATGCGTAAGCTATAACCTTTTGACGTTGCATCAACACACATCCATAACCTAACTTAGAAGCGTCACAATATGTTGATGCATGGAATGTCTATTGACTGCGTCTACAAAAAGTCTGAAGTCAATATTGGTCAACTGGGGGTCAAAGTGTAAATATTATAATAGATTGATGTAGGATCGCTTTTATGTCAATATGTCATAGTGGGCCGCTCATTAGTCTTACCCTGGATCGCTTATAGGAACAAGTGATCTGGATCGCTTATTTGGACTGTCACATAAGCGACCCAGAAACACTATATATAGGTAGGAGCGGTTCATTAGTTGTAACAGTGTATGTGTGTGCTATGGTGCTGAAACTCTGCCAAATTTTCATCAGAAAGCAATAGAAAGAAAAGGAATTGAAAGGATAAGCTGTTGTAACTTCATTTACATTGATTCCGCCTTCGTATATGAAGATGAACTACCTTGACTGACTTTTCGGGTCACATTCCGGTCCAACAAGTGGTATCAGAGCTCAGGACGAGGAGTTCATACTACGACAGCATAGATCTGCAGAAATCTCTCTTTTCTACTCACTTTCTCTCATATTTTTTCAGTTTCTAGTTGTTCCAACGGTCAAAATTGTCTGAAATTCGAGTATTACGTGTAAAACACACTATTAACAAACCCTAGAAAGAATCAGGTGAAAATACGGACTAAAAAATGGTAAAATTTGGTTAAAATTAGTCGATCACATTTTCGGACATTAGAACCGCTTATCTGGACATAATCTGATTGGATCGCTCGAAATTCAGCCTTAGGATCGCTCGAAATATTGGTTTGGATCGCTTTTTCGGACAATTTTACCATCAGGATCGCTCGAACGGACGTATCTTGGACCGCTCGAACAATCATATCCTGAACCGTTCGAACGATCACGCTTTGGATCGCTCATTTGACATTGCTGAACCGCTCGAACGGACACATTCTGGTCCGCTCGGACAGACATAGTTGGCTCGCTTTTCTGACATTTGTGAACCGCTCGAGAGGTTATAGTTGGATTCGCTTATTTGAACCTAACCGGATTCGCTTTTCTGTCAGTTGCACAGATAGGCTCTCTTTTGTGGTTCTGTTGTTTTTCAAAATCAAAATTTTTCTAAGTGTTGTCTGATTTTGCAGGTACGTTCACGATGGATGATATGTTCTTGAATCCATTTAGCGATATGTACACATTCACGGGAAGTTCAGGAAACAACGATTCGACATCGAACAATACGAACGAGAATCAACCAAAAGAGAAAAAGAAAGAAGCTTGGGAGTCTGAAAGTGCATTTGGAACGTTTAACAAACCTCCTAAGTTGATGGCTATAGAAGACTACAGCAGGTGGGCAACAAAGTTCGAAGATTGGCTAATGGCATTCGCTTTCCCCAGTTGGAAGAGTATGAAAAACGGTTATGCTGAGGGAAAGAAAAATGGTGAAGCTTTAAGAAATTCTGAAGAAATTGATCTCTTTGTAGCTGAACAAAAGTGTGTAGCTTTGTTGTTTCAATCAGTTCGGGAGGATATCATTTCACTGATAGATTACACTAATGCTAAAGATTTGTGGAAAAAGCTCGAAACGAAGTGTATTGGAAGCAAAGAGATTATAAAGAACAAAACAAAGTTGCTTAGGAAAGAATTTGACATGTTTGGTTGTCTAAAAAATGAATCGGTTTGTAAAATGATTGAACGATTTGGCCATCTGAAGCTGGAACTGGCACGACATGACATTAAGTATTCTCCAGAAGAACTTGTTGACAAACTGTTCGATTCCTTACCAGATGAAGTGGATTGGAGATATTACGCATTGATGTTGAAGAACACTATTTCTCTGGAAAATCTGACTCTAGATTTGGTGATTGAGAAACTTGAAAGTCATGAGCTTGAATTGAAGAAAACTTACAAAGTCAATCACTCATCCTATCAGCAAAACTTGGATCTTTACTATCCGAAGAGTTTGATGCCGAAAGCTACTTCTCCAAAAACTGCATTTTCTGCTGAGAATGTTTCTTCAGCAAACACAGACAGTCAAAGCAGTTCAAACAATGGAAGCCACAATGGTTATCACGGTGGATCTTCATCTTCTGACAAACGCGCTGATGTAAAGTTTTCGTGCAACATCGCGATAAATTTGAAGAACGCACAGAATTTTGATGAAGAGTCGGCCAAGCAACAAATGGTTTTTCTGGCATCTGTGTTGGAGTCCTATGAAGGTTTGGTAGCCGGAAAGATAGGGAATACAAATCTGACGAAAGAAGATTACGATCAGATAGACCCTGAAGAAATGGAACTGATCGACATCCGTTGGGCAATGGCAAGTGCAGCTCGACGTGCACAACGCTTTATGGAGATTACTGGGAGAAAAACGATCGGTGGTCCATCTACAAAGTTGGGGTTCGATAAATCCAAAGTGACGTGCTTCAAATGTAAGCAGAAGGGTCACTTCAAGCGTGAATGTAGAAACGTGTATGTTGATGAGTCAGAGAATCCGTTTCGTGACGACTATTACAAAAAGGCAATCTACCATCAAAATAAATCCGAGCCGCCCAGATTGAAGCAGCAGGAAGAGATTAGAGACAAATCGAGGGCATTAGCTGTGATTTATGACGATGAGGGGTACGATTGGAGTAAAGAAGTTCTACCAGAAGATGATGCGGTGGGTTACGCATTCATGGCAAGTCATGATGAACCTATTCCATGGAAGGATGATCGTACGGAGGAACAGAAGTATAAGTATCGGAAGATGGTGCTGAAGCCAAAATCATCAGGCTTTCTAGTGTCTTTCTGGAAGCTAAAAGAGCAAACAGATGGGATCCAGACAAAGAATGCTATCTTGATAGATATGGCAACATCGCGGTTGATGACAAAAAAGATAGATATCGAAGCCATCATCCAGGAGTACAAAGAAGATGATGAATATTGGCAGCACAAGTGGTGGGGAACACCAACATCAAAGATGATTGAAGAAGAGAAAGAGAGAAAGGAGAAAGAAGAGAAAGAGAGAAAAGAGAAAGAGATGAAAGAAAAAGAAGAACTTGAGAAAGTAAAGCAAGTTGATACCGGTCTGATCGATACTACACAAGAGTTGATAGCTGAGAACCTTGGAAATATGGCTGACAAAGTGCTAGCTGCAAAAGCACTTGAGGTAGATTCTGTTTCTGTTACTGAGTCAAAGGATCAGGTCAGTCAAAACAAGTCAACGAATGTGTCAGGTAAAAAAGTTGGGGGTAATGCTGATTGCAAAAGTTGCACCAAACAATGCAATTTTTGTGGCACTGTCACGTACCTAAACGGTGAGAAAATCAAGAATCTAACAACTAAAGTTGGAAAGCTTGAGGATCAGATTCTTGAACGTGACACAAAATTAAAAGCTTCAACTGAACAAGTAAATGAATTAACGACTGAATGTAAGAAAATTAAAGCTGAAAATGACAAAGTATTTCTTGAGCACCGACAAATTTCTGAAAAATTTGAAAAATTAAAAACCGTTGTCAAAGATAGTGATGATCGAAATGGAAAAACAACTAAAGAAAATGAGCATCTAAGAGCTGTTTTGAGGTTAAAAGAAGAATCAATTAACAAACAACTGGATGAAATTGCTAAACTAAAACTTAAAGTTCAAGAAATTGAAATTGAAAATGAAAGAATTCAGTTGAAATTAAACAGCTATAGCTCAGCTAGCTTTGTTTTGCAGCATATTGTTCCTAAACCTATAGGGAAAAACAAAGCTGGTGAGGATGTGTTTTCAGATGGAACGGGTGTAGGGTTTCACAAAGTTCCACCGCCAATTTTAGACAACTACACGAAAAAGCAGTCTAGTTTGGTGGAAATTGAGGAAGAAAGTGATGTTACACTTCCTGAGAACATTGATGTCATGTTCACGTCTTCCAATGAAGAGGGTGTTCAAAATGATGTGGTGAAAAGTGTGATAGACAAAGTGCTTAAACAGGATTGTGACACTTCTGAGGAGGATGGGTGTTTTCTAGATAAATACATTCCGAAGCAAAAGTCCAAAAACAACTTACATGATGAATCTGATCTTGTCATGTACAAGATGTCGGGATCGGATAAGTTGTTTTCGGATTCTGAGTTTCCATTAGAGAATGTTAATTTGAACAAATTGACAAATGTTTTCAAACTGGTCGAAGTCGAGTTGTCAGCAATGAACGATCTGAGTCGAAAGAAAGAGAGGGTTTACAACAAGAAAACTGTTTATCCACCACGTTTTTACAATAACAACAGAAACAACTGGTCGGGTGGTTATCAGGGGGGTAAACCATATCAGAAAAGAAATGTTTCAAACAAGAGGTTTGTCGAAAAGAAAAAGTTTGTGAACAGTTCAAGTTCACTTGCTGATGAAGAAAAGGAAATTTTTACAAAATCTAACAAAGAATTTTTTGAGAAGAGAGCTTCACAGGCTCAGTCTGAAGGCACGAGTCGGGTAGCTGATACTCGTACTTGTTTTAGATGTGAACAGGTTGGTCATATTGCACGAAAGTGTACATATGTGAAGCCTAAGACTGAAGCTGTGAAGGTTCAACAAAAGAAAGTTGATGTGAAGGGTACAACACCGATGTATGTTGAGAAGAAAGTTGTTGGGAAGAAAAATGTTCAAATTGACAACTTGACAGTAAAAACTGAACCCGTAAAGAAGTTGGTTAATCAAAATGATAAATTTTATAAGAGGGTTGCAGTAGCTCAACAGGTGTGGAAACCTAAAATTGAACCTAAAGTTGAGAAGAAAGTTTCAACTTCTGAGGTGAAAAAGGCTGAAGAATCAATTACGGTTGATTATGATGCACAATTTCCACCTCTTAAGTCTAAGAATTTCAAAATTCAAATTGCTAAAGTCACGGTTACACCTAAGGCTGATGAGGCCTGGGTGGACACCATGTTTGACTAAACAGTTTGAATTGCCGGAGCTTCCTGGATCGCAAAGCATGAATCGGCATCTTTCTTGAAGTTGTTTAAATGATGATTTGTTATGTGCAAGATCTTCCAAAACTTGTATCCAGGTGGATAATGGATAGTGGAGCGTCAAGGCATATGACAGGGAAGACCGCATTGCTGTATGATGTGAATAACATTAATGGTGGCTATGTGGGTTTTGCGGGTAATCAAGGAGGCAGGATCATAGGTGAAGGAACATTATCAAATGGCATTATCACGTTTGAGAGAGTTAATTACATCGCTGAGCTGGAGAACAACCTACTGAGTATCTCTCAGATCTGTGACAGGATGTATACTACTCATTTCACCGACAAAGAATGTTTGATCTTGAAACCGGGATTTGTGATACCTGAAGAGTGGATCATCATGAGGGCACCAAGAGTTAACGATCTGTACGTGTTGGACATGAGCGTTGCTACTACAACCACGGGTCAGGCTCATTGTTTTGTGTCCAGAGCAACGGAGAAAGAGTCAAGGTTATGGCACCGAAAGATGGGGCATATTCACCTAAGGAAAATGAATCACTTAGTGCATAACGACTTGGTCACTGGAGTGAATATTAAAGGTTTTCATCTGGAAGGGGAGTGCATAAGTTGTGTCAAAGGCAAACAGAAGAAAAAGTCACACCCTACAAAGCAAGTCAATTCAGTTTCGAGACCTTTGGAAAGACTTCACATGGATTTGTTTGGTCCAGTGAATGTCAAGAGTATAACAGGAGATTCCTACTGTTTGGTCGTGACTGATGACTACTCCAGATTTTCGTGGGTTATGTTTTTGAAAACAAAAGACGAAACCTTTGATAGTTTGATAGTATTGTTTAAGAAAATTGAGAATCTATACCAGAGACCGATTTGTAGAATTCGAAGTGACAATGGTACTGAGTTCAAAAACAGTAAGATGGAGGAATACTGTGATGAAAGAGGTATACTGCATGAGTTTAGTGCTCCGTACACTCCTCAGCAAAATGGAGTTGCAGAACGCAAGAACCGGACGCTAATCGAGACAGCCAGAACGATGCTTGCAGATTCTAAGTTACCAATTAATTTCTGGGCTGAAGCTGTTTCAGCTGCATGCTATACTCTCAATAGAGTTCTTACTGTGAAGAAGTTCAACAAGACGTGTTTTGAGCTAATCAATAAACGCAAGCCGAATTTAAAGTATCTAGAACCGTTTGGGTCACCCTGTACGGTGATAGAGTCTAATGGAAAGTTTGGTTCAAAGAATTTTGAAGGAATATTTGTTGGATATTCGGGTCCTACACGGCGTGTCTTTGTTCCAAGTGAAAAGCGTATTATTGAAGCAGCGAATGTTGAATGTCAGGGTTATACTATGCCGCCTCAGAATCCTGGTGATTCATGGCGTTATCATTATGACAAACTTTGGGAATCGTTTGACATGAGAGAAGAATCAGAAAAAGAGGAAGATTTCTTTGATGAGCTGGATATTTTACGAGAGTATGAATCGTCACTCAGGTTCCCAGCAGAGTATTCTAGAAGACCTCGGGAGACTTCAAATGATGATGAAGCAGGTCCTAGTAACACTGGTGAACATGATGATGAAGTTGCTCCTGGTAATCAGTCGGAGGTGAATGATGATCAAGAAGCTGAAAATAGGCCAGTTTTTGACCATGGTGATTCAGATCTTGAGGGGGAGCAGATCCAGTTGTCAAGTCAACCAAAACAAGTTGGTGATCAAGATGCAAAGCAAAATGTTACTAATCTGGAAGGAAATGTAGAAGTTCCAAGCGAAGTGATGCCGCGAACTCTCTCGTATCATCCAGAGGAGTTGATAATAGGAGAATTGCAATCGGGCGTTAGGACGAGACGTCAAATTGACCAGGGCTTAAAATGTTTTTATTCTACAGTAGCACCTTTACAAACTGAATTTTCATTAAGTTGTTTTATCTCGCAGGTCGAACCGAGGACTTACAAAGAGGCGCTTACTGAAGACTCTTGGGTCATAGCGATGCAAGAAGAACTAAGTCAGTTTGAAAAGTTGGGGGTGTGGAAGTTCGTTGATTTGCCGGATGGTCAAAGGAAAATCAATACAAAATGGGTTTTCAAATGTAAGAGGGACGACAGAGGAGTGGTTGTAAGGAACAAAGCTCGACTCGTTGTTCAGGGCTTTAGTCAACAGGAGGGGATTGATTTTACCGAAGTCTATGCTCCTGTCGCACGACTAGAGGCTATCAGAATTTTCCTAGCATTTGCGTCTTGGAAGAATTTCAAAGTATTTCAGTTAGATGTTAAATCAGCGTTTCTTTATGGGAAGGTCAAAGAGGAGGTTTATGTTGGTCAGCCGCCGGGCTTTACTGACCGAATCCACAAAAACAAAGTTTATCTGTTGGACAAAGCGTTGTATGGTCTACATCAGGCGCCGAGAGCCTGGTACGAGACTTTGTCTCAACACCTACTCGCTAACCAGTTCGTACGTGGAAAAGTGGATGCCATTCTCTTTACTAAAGTCGTTGATGGTCATCTTCTGATAGTATAGATTTATGTATACGATATAATTTTTGGGTCAACAAATGAGAAATTATGCAAAGATTTCGAACAGGTGATGAAGCAGAAATTTGAAATGTCTTCAATGGGGGAGATGAAATTCTTTCTGGGATTACAAGTTGAACAACTTCCTGAGGGAATTTTCATTCATCAAACGAAGTACGTGCATGATATTCTAGAGAAATTTGGAATGTCAAGTTCTACTCCAGCTGCTACCCCACTTGCGACTAATCATGGGATTCACCCAGATCTCACCAGAGACAGGGTTGATGAGACACTTTATCGATCCATGATAGGTTCTTTGATGTACCTAACTGCTTCACGTCCTGACATCATGTACCCAACGTGCCTCGCAGCAAGATTTCAGTCTAACCCGAGAGAATCGCACATGATTATTGTGATGAGGATATTACGTTACTTGAAAGGCACACCCACATTGGGGTTGTGGTATCCTCGCAAAGGCGATTTTATACTCGAAGGGTTTTCCGATTCGGATTTCGGATGCTGCAAAATCAACGCGAAATCAACAACTGCAGGATGCCAGTTCTTTGGTCCGAGATTGGTTACTTGGCAGTGTAAGAAACAAACATCTGTGGCGCTATCTACATGTGAAGCGGAGTATGTTTCTGCTAGCAGTTGCTGCTCTCAGATCCTGTGGATAATGAGGCCGCAATTAATATAACTAAAAATCCAGTACATCACGCTAAAACTAAACATATCGAGATTCGCCATCACTTTATTCACGATTGCTTCGAGAAAAAGTTGATACGAATTGAGAAAATCCACACTGACGAACAAAAAGCTGATTTGCATACCAAAGCTTTTGATAAAAATCGGTTTCAATATTTGTTAAAACTTAATGGTATGAAATTGCTTTCGGTGTCGGATGGGGTTGTGAGCGTTGATGAGAGTACTGTTGCGGATGAAGATGAGAAACAATCTGCGATGGTTTGTCGATTTTTTACGTGTTTTGGTATTTAGGGGGAGATAGATAGTTGTACATAGCTTATTTTGTGAAAAATACAAAAACAGTAAAAAAAATGCAAAAATACAAAAACATGATAAAATTGAAAAAGAGAATGTGTATATAGGGAAAATGATAGTACATCAGCTAGACAATTACAGTATGCTAAAGATTTGGAAAGACAAAATGAGTTAAACAGTCTCACTGATGATGTGTCGATAGGTTTTTGTACATTTAGTAAATTTATTTGGGATATAAACCTAAAATTTCAAACTGGTGAAATTCGTGGGGAATACTACTTGGATATATAGGTAACCCCTGAAATCTCGTTTGAAAGGTCTCGTATTCTGATATACTAGGTGTTTATACGCTATGATGTCTGGGGTATTATTCCGGGACTTCTGCTGAACGGTGGTTCTGACCTAGTCCTTGGCTAATACTTTATCCAAAGATGCTTGAAACATAGCATTATAGCCCTCAGAATGATTAGACAATAAAATTGATAATCATCTGTTGTAGCTAAAAGATCCTCTAAAGGGGACACACTGCTAAGTCGAAGCTGATATCTCTCTGCTGAACGGAAGTTCTGACCTGAGATCCCTCAGTTTTCGCATTTAACCCCTAATTTATGTACAGACATCATTGTAGTATTCTTGCCTGTAAGACTGAATATTGGGATTCTGGATACGGGAGTATATTCAAGAGGTGGGACACATGAATTGATCTAAGTTCTTAAAACACTTAAACAGTATCCTGAATAGATTGAAGTTTGCATGAGAATTTAAGATGGATCAGTATATCGACAATCGAGGTGAATTGTTTAAATCTGAGTATGTAATGTAGCTTAACGGTACTTGTAATCTGTCTGAAAAGCTGATATGATTCCCTGACACGCTCACCAAAAATAATTTTTGTAAATAGTTTATTTTCTGCAATTTAAGTTTTCTGCTATTTCATTTCTTAGTTTAGATCATTTTAAAATCCAAAAAGATTTTATTTCTGTTTTATTTTAGACAAACTAGAGTGGAAAGTTGATTGTCGGATTCTAGCAAGATGAAGCAGATGCAGGAGATTCTGAGATGAAGATCGAGGAGAGCTTACATTGTTGAAAATGTGTTTGTTTTCAAAGTCACAAACAAGTTCATTAAGTTGATACTTGTTATTTTCATAACATTGGAAAATTGTTTTACTAAATCAGTTTGTTTCGTCAAAAGATCAACCAGGGTCATTAAATTGAACTTGGTAGATTAATCAAGTATTCAGGGTCATTAACTTGAACTTGAAAACTTGAGTGGATGTTTATAACTGATTGAGTTTGTGTTTTTATTGTTTAGAAAAGATAGATTGTAAGGTTATTGGTTGAGTAACAGGTTTGGACGATATTTCCCAACGGAGGCAAACTGCAAAAGCTTGAACCAGATATCTCAAGATTCCAGCATACTGAGAGGGGGAGTCAGTGAGAGGGGGAGTCTGGATCAACAGCTAATGGGAAGTTAGTAGATGGAGATAGGAGACAGTCCTGAAACCTGTGAAGAATGCTTATGAGAAGAAGACAGAGTTGGTGAAAAGACAAAGATTGAAGACTATGGATCTGAAGATGCTAAAAGACTACGTCAACATCCAAGGGGGAGTCTGTTGATGCATGGAATGTCTGTTGACTGCGTCTACAAAAAGTCTGAAGTCAATATTGGTCAACTGGGGGTCAAAGTGTAAATATTATAATAGATTGATATAGGATCGCTTTTATGTCAATATGTCATAGTGGGCCGCTCATTAGTCTTACCCTGGATCGCTTATAGGAACAAGTGATCTGGATCGCTTATTTGGACTGTCACATAAGCGACCCAGAAACACTATATATAGGTAGGAGCGGTTCATTAGTTGTAACAGTGTATGTGTGTGCTATGGTGCTGAAACTCTGCCAAATTTTCATCAGAAAGCAATAGAAAGAAAAGGAATTGAAAGGATAAGCTGTTGTAACTTCATTTACATTGATTCCGCCTTCGTATATGAAGATGAACTACCTTGACTGACTTTTCGGGTCACATTCCGGTCCAACACAATAGACTACAAAGTCTTCAGTTCCTTTTGGTAACGCTAGTATGGGTGCATGGGTTAATCTTTGCTTAAGGATTCTAAAGGCTTCTTCTTGTTTTGGTCCCCATTCAAACTTAATGGATTTATAGGTTAACTTGGTTAAAGGAATGGCTATTCTAGAAAAATCTCAAATAAACCTTCTATAATAACCGGCCAATCCTAAGAAACTTCTAACCTCAGTTGGCGATTCAGGGGTTTTCCATTTGGTAATTGCCTCGATCTTTGTTAGATCTACATGAATTCCTTCATGATCAACTAAGTGTCCAAGAAATTGTACCTGTTCTAACCAAAACTCGCACTTGGAAAGCTTAGCGTAAAGCTTTTCCTTTCTTAACAAACTTAAAAGTAAATGCAAATGCTTTGCATGTTCCTCTTTACTCTTAGAGTAAATTAGAATATCATCTATGAAGACAATTATGAATTTATCCAAATATGGCTTACATATTCGGTTCATCATGTCCATAAATGCGGCTGGGGCATTGGTTAAACCAAATGGCATGACAGTAAATTCATAATGGCCATACCTTGTTCTGAATGCAGTCTAAGGAATGTCCTCTTCCTGTACCTTTAATTGATGATATCCTGATCTTAAATCGATCTTAGAGAAAAATCAAGCTCCTTGCAGTTGATCGAACAGATCATCGATTCTTGGTAATGGGTACCGATTCTTAATCGTGACCTTGTTCAATTCACGGTAATCGATGCACATACGCATTGATCTGTCTTTCTTTTTGACAAACAGTATTGGTGCTCCCCATGGCGATGAGCTTGGCTGTATGAATCCTTTCTTCAACAATTCATCTAATTGTTACTTTAGCTCCTGCATTTCAGCAGGTGCCTAACGGTAAGGTGCTTTGGCAATCGGAGTTGTTCCTGGTAGTAGGTGAATTCTGAATTCAACTTCACTGTCTAGCGGTAATCCTGGCAATTCTTCTGGAAATACATCTGAAAACTGGGACACTACTAGAATGTCTTTTAGTTATTTTCCTTTAGTGTTAGTGATTATAGAAATCAAATACACTATAGATCCTTTTCTTATATAACTTGCAGTTTTCATCACAGAGATGAATTTAGTGGATCTAGATGGTTTATCTTCTTTAATTGTGATCTTTTCACCCCTTGGTGAATTTACTTGAATTGACTTTTGATCACATAAAATATTAACTTTATTGGCTATTAACCAATCCATTCCTAACACAACATCAAATCCTGCCAGATTCATTGGGTAGAGGTTTGCAGTAAACTTTTAATTAAAAATTTCTATTCGCGCCAGAGTCAAATAATACTTTAGCAAAAATATCATTAACTAAGAACGTACCAGCTATGACGTCCGGGATCATCTTGGCTTCATCTGCAGTTAGAACAAATGCTCTAGCATTTTTAGTGTTCTTGTTGTTTGCAGTTGGAGCTAACTTCGGACAGTTTGGCTTGATATGACCTTTTTCTCCACAGTTGAAGCACAATCCATTACTTGTTTTCCTCCTGCAATCTTCTTCCTTATGTCCTGGTGCCTTGTAGTAATTGCAGTGAGTAAAGCATTTTCCAGAATGCTTCTTCTTGCAGATCCTGCAGTATGGTGCAGAGGTAGAACCTATATTCCTACGGTTGGAATTCCCAGAACAGAATTCTTGGGCAAGCCTTTGGGTTAGGTTTCTCCTCTGATCTTCTTCTCTAGTACGCACCAGTTCATCAGTCAAGGTATTGGCTAGTTCTACAGCTTCTTCTATGGTTTGGGGTCTAGCTGCCTTGACTACATGTCTAATCTCTCCAATTAATCTCCAGATGTATCGGGAGATTAATACCGGTTCAGGTGATGCAAGGGTTGGCCCTATCCTAGCATATTCAAAGAATGTAGTAGTGTAACCCTTACTATCTACCCCGGTCATTCTAAGGTTCAGAAACTTATTTGCTATCTGCTCTTTTTCATTGGGAGGGCAGAACTTCCTTTCTACCATATTTTTAAATTTCTCCCATTCCATGTTATACACCCTGTCACTTCCACTTGACTGGAGGATAGTGTTCCACCATTCTAGGGCTGAATTCTTAAACAGATTAGAAGCAAACATTATCTTATCTTCTTCAGCACACTTGCTTATTTTCAGAACATCCTCAGTTTTCTCTATCCAGCATAAAGCTGCAATGGGTCCTTCATTACCCGAGAATTCTATTGGTTTGCAGGACCAGAATTCTTTGTAAGAACAACCATATGGCATGGTTCTTCTTCTTTTGGGAATGGGCACCTGAAATACAGGTCCATTGTTCACGCTGTGTTCAGGTTCAGTTGGTCCATTGTTCACGCTGAAGTACGGGTCCATTGTTCACCTGTCACATTCTCTCACTGCTTTCTAAAATTTCCTCACCGAAAGTCCTAAGTTCTTGTACATTTTCTGCACTCATTGGGGGTGCAGGTTCTTGGACTGGGTTTCGAATCTGGGGTGCGGGTTCCTGATATGGAGGTATAGGGGCCTGGTATGGGTAAGGATTTTCTAAGATCTCTCTAATGTATGCATCGTTATTAAAATAGGGATCTAGAGTATCTAACCCTGGGTAGGCTCCTAAGTTGGGCATTGGCACATCTTCGTGTATCGGGTAGGGTTGCACATAGTCCCTAACATCATCCCACCAGGGATCATAATTTGGATCTACGGGATTTGGTACAGGTACCCTAGGTATCTCCTCCAGGTTGAAATCATGCATTTATACTTGGTTTCCAAGGTTTTCTTTTTCTATGGGTTGATCAGGAATTTGTGGTTGTGGTTGTGGTTGGGGTGCTAACATTTGCTCCAGGTTCGGGTCAGCTGCAGTGGTTGCTAAGATATGGATATTAGCTATACCCCTATTAAGCATATCCTGGGCATATGCATCGGTTTCTCTTTTAGCTGCGGCTAGTGCTCTCTGGTCTTGTAACTTTTTCATACGCTTTCTACGCTCATGTTGTTAGGATCTGAGGCTGTCATGATTTGTGTTTGTTTGCATAAATGATGAAGTGCAGCGGAAATGAGTAGCAAACTTTGTAAACACAATCAAAGGAAAGAATAGATTGATAGACAATTGCTTTTCATTGAGTCAAATGATTTACATATAAGCAAAAGATTACAGTAAAAGCTTACAATCTAAACTCCCCCTCAGCCTGATACACCAGAGTTGGGTGCACAAGATGAAAGGATGAATTGAGGAGAAGAACTCACTCAAAATGATCAAGTGTAACAGTACAGAGTACTGTCATACTTATAGGCAAACCAAACTACTGATATACTTCAGCTGACGTCACCATGATAGTGACATCTAACGACCTAACAAACTATAAATACTGATCTGTACAAACTACTGTTATGTAACGTCTGACACTAACATACAAAACATAAGGAAACTACTGCTTCACGTTCCACTGTTGTAGCCTTAGCATAGATGTTGAGTCTTCAGTGCTTTCTTCAAAGGTGATCAGTCTTTGAGAGAGCAGTGCTTGAGTCTTCAGCAGCACTTAGGAAACAGCAGTAGATAGAGCAACAGAGTTTGTCTTCAGCAGTTGTTAGGTAATCATCAGATTTTGGTTTATCAGTTGTTGTAGTTGAGCAGCACTTAAGATTATTAGCTGTTAGATAACCACTGTCAAGGGGAGAGATTAGAGTAAACTGCTGCTTATTAAGTGTCCACTGATGGGATCCGGTTTTGGCTTTACATTATCTGTTCCTCTGTTAGGGTTCAATCCCAACAATCTCCCCCTGGAACAGATAATGCCAAAACCCTTCCTTATTCAGAACCTTTATTTTTCATCAGAAGTTCCTTTGCTTTTCTTTTAAATTCTTTCTCAAAATCCTTGGAACTTGTATCATCCTCTTCCCTGCACAATGTAAGCTCAAGGAGATCCTGTAGATCTTCAGCACCTAGGCCTAGTGCCTGATTCCTTGATATATGCTTCACTTCACCATTGAATCTGAGCAAAGTCAATACGTAGGTCTTTTGATCAGACATCCACTTTAGTATTTTTGAACTCAATGGGTTTCTTGGGAGAGATTTATTATCTGATGAACTTGAAGTGATTGGCCTGAAGAAGTGAAGAGCAGCATCTTGAGCTTCAGACACTCGTATGAATGCCTGTTCAATGATCTTGTTGGCTGTAGCTATGTCTGCTTCAACTTCTTTGTCAATCAGCTCACTGTTTGTGATGCCTGCTGATGACTTTTGGCTTACTACTTTAACCTTTTTGGCAAGAGCTTGTAGTTTAGCCAATCTTTCTTTATCTGAAGCTATTTTCTTCATAGCTTCTTCAATCTGTTCAGCTTCTTTGTTCTTATCTACTCCAGCAGATAGCATTTCCTTCTTTTCTTTACTCAGCTTTGTGACAAAATCTTCTGCTGTGCTAATCTATGTTTCGAAAAGTTTGACTTGCTCTTGAAGCTTTTTGTAGTCAGACTTTTTAGGAGAGTTAGAGGCTTTCATCCTCTGCTTCTCAAGTCTTTCATAAGATTCATCAGTTTGTTACCTAGACCATTTTGATATGGCTTCAGCAGTGCCTATCTTAGCATCCACCAACTCCCTTTTCTTTCTTTTATACTCAGCAGTGAGATCAGCAATGAGTCTTTTGTACTTACTCCAGTTTGGAGCAGTTTTCTTCTTTGAAGGATCATTCTTCACCTTTTGAATCCTCTCTGCCTCACGCTATAAAGCTACTAAAGGCCATTCCTCAAACTATTGTTCTTCAGCAGGATAGAACTTTTCTTTCATGATGTAGGCTAGAAGCTGTTCTCTGAGTTTCTTCTTTTGATCATGTGACAACCCGTATTTCGAACCTACTTTCGTGTAACGTTACATGATTATGTGAACTCTATTTGAATAACATGTTATACGTGCCTTGTGTGAAATTGTGAATGTTTGTTTATATGCTTGCATGACCCACTCGACTACACAAGCCCATTCGGGCCACACACATTCGACTCGAGACCATGAGGCGGCCCAAGTAAGGGTTCGGCCCATCCCTCCCTTAACCGAATTATACCTAGAATGTTAGTAACATTCTCACAACTTGCAAAACATCCTAGCACACACACAAACCCTAGAACACACTCTCTCTCTCTCTCTCTCGACTCGGAACCAAGGCAGCCGAACACCCCATCTCTCTCGAAGTTTTGTTTCGGATCATTCCTTCTCTAACCGGTTAGTGTGTGTTTACCGATTTCATGTTTATGGATGTTGTGATATGCATGCTTTATGTGGTGATTATGGTTAGTGATGTTATAAATTGTTAATGTTAATGTGCTTGAAATCGGCTGCATGAATGATTGGCAATATGATAATTAGTCCGAATATTGCTTGTTAAACCGGCTGTGATAATATGATTTCGGGTTAGGATGGCATGTTTGGTCTAGAATCCGGTTACATAATAGTTAAATGATTCGGTTTAGGGTTGTATGTTGATCCGATTGTTTGTTCTTGAGGATGATGATTATGAACATGCTTGAATATGGATTAATTGTTGATTTGATCTGTTTGTGAAACTGCCTAATCTGTTTGCTGATATTACGGAACTGATTGAGCTGATAATAAGGAAACTATTACAATCTGCTTGTCTCGACCAGGGTTGCGAGTCGAGAACCCTTAGTCTCGACTCGAGACCACAACACTCGCACACAAACAGCACAACTCGAGACCAGCGTTTGCGAGTCCTGTTGCGACTCGAGACCGTGTAGTCTCGACTTGACCATGACCACTCGAGACCTCCTTGTTGGGACTCGAGACCTCGAAACCAGTACAACTCGAGACCGACTAGTCTCGACTCGAGACCAGCTACACATGCACACTGTTTGGACCTTGCACTGTTACGAGCCCAACTGTTTGGGCCGGATACTTGGACTGGTTACGTGATTGCTATTGGACTGCTATGAGTACTTGTGTATGCCATGATTATATTTGCCACAATACGTGTAGAACCTATGTGCTATATTTGAATACGAACCTGACTTGTATGATAACCATGCTAGGACGTGGTTGATCACCATATAGCTTACTTGAACTTTCTGTGTATCTGCCGAGCAAACCAAGGTGAGTTCACACAGCGAAGGCATGGGTTCCCGGGTGGGAATGGGATTTGATGAATTATTGTGCATACTCGGATGATAGAACCTAACGACAAGATATGACTAGACTAATAACACTTATTGAACTGATCTTCGCACACCTGCCAAGGGTTGGCCGCGATATTATGACTGACTTCGCACACCTGCCTTAGAAATGCCGCGAACTAAATTTACTAATCTTCGCACACCTGCCTGGGGGGCCGCAATACGAACAAACCTAGTCTAGAATACTTGGGAAGAACATCCCCTAATCTTCGCACACCTGCCTGGGAGGCCGCGATGGAAACTGATACGATATATGACATAACGAACGAACATACTACTACTCACACTATACTATTACTGAACTGTTAACTGTGAACTCGCTCAACTAGTTGTTGACTCTCTGCTGCATGCTTTGCAGGACCTTAGGTACTTATGGAGCTTGCACAGGGAGGAGCAGGTCGTTGTGGGCAATGGATCGTGAATGCTTGCTAAACACTTATGACATTTCCTACATTATTATTTATGTTGGGTTTTACTTACATGCTTCCGCTACTTAAACAAAGTTTGGTTTGAACATCAATCGTATTGAATTGGGTTTTATGAATTACCTTAACTACTATACACAATGTTTGATATGATTGATGGCTTGATCCTGGTCACGTCACGCCTCCAAGCGGTGGTACTCCGCGTGTGGATTTTTGGGGGTGTGACAGATTGCTATCAGAGCCATTGGTTATAGAGAACTTGGTTTTAATATGGGGAAAACGTTTTTATTAAAACCAGACTATAACCAGAACAGTGCTCTCAACGATCCACAACGACGCTTCGCTCCACGTGCAAGACTCGACATCCTAGGTAATAAGGTTTATGTTTATTGCCTGCATGCTAGAACTACATAGAACTTTGCTCGTAGTATGCTAGAATACATTTCCTACTATACGTCACTACATGAGAACAACCTATGTGCTTACACTCTTCTGTCATCGCTCTATTCGCGAACCTCTCTAACTCATGTTGCATTTGCTATGAAGATCATGTCTGGACGTGTGAACATGACTCAAGCCCAGTTGACGGCTTTCGTTAATGAACAAATTGCTGCGGCACTTGCAGCTGCTCAAGCAGGTAGTATACCCTGCAGTACAGACTCACACTAGGATCTTTAGATCCTACATTAACTCTCGTATTTAACTTTTTCCTATTCGTACACGATAGGTCAGCACGCTCAGCAGCCTGTCTGCACTTTCAAGAACTTCATGGACTGTCGTCCAAGTACTTTCAGTGGCACCGAGGGGGCAGTGGGACTCCTCCATTAGTTTGAGAAGCTAGAGTTAGTGTTTGAAATGTGCGAATGCCCTGAGGCTCGCAGGGTCAAGTATGCCACTGGCACGTTGGAAGGGATTGCGCTCACCTGGTGGAACGCGCAAGTACAAATCCTAGGGTTGGCAGCTGCTAACGCCACACCTTGGGAGGATTTCAAGGAATTGATTAAACGTGAGTATTGCACACGAGACGACATTAACAAGTTGGAGAACGAGCTATACCACTTGAAGATGACGGGGTCAGAGATTGAGGCTTACACGAAACGGTCAAACGAACTGGCTATCTTATGTCCAACGATGGTGGACCCTCCAGTCAAGCGCATTGAGTTGTACCTTAAGGGGCTTGCGCCAGAGATTCAGAGCCACGTGACGTCGGCTAACCTCAACAATATCCAAGACATTCAGCGTCTTGCTCACCGACTCACCGATCAGGCAGTGGATCAGAACAAGCTGCCAAAACGCATCAGTGCTACCACTACTGCTACTACCACTCCAGCTACTACTTCTGCCACACACAGCGAGAACAAAAGAAAGTGGGATGGGGATTCCAGCAAGGGATCAGTTTCTGTTCAGTCTCAAGCGCAGCAGCATCGCACCAACGACTACCAGAGTCCGAATCAGCAGTCGTCAGGCAGTCAGGGACAGAGTGGATATCGGGGAATCCACCCGTGGTGTAATAGGTGCAACAAACACCACAGTGGGAGATGTCGCAGGGAACGTTGTCAAAGATGCCTCAAGCCGGGTCATGAGGCAAAGGATTGTAGAAGCTCACGGCCAGCAAATCAGAACCAGCAACTCCCACCGCCAGCTCCACAAAACCAGCAGCAGCAGCCACAGCAAGGAAACCGGGGGTGTTTCCAGTGTGGGGCTGAAGGTCATTTAAACGTGATTGCCCTCAATTGAACCAAAACCAGAATCGCAACAACAACAACAACCAGGGCAACGGGAACAACAACAACAACGGGGGAAATAACAATGGGAATGAAGCTCGGGGTCGTGCTTTTGTGCTAGGTCGGGGCGACGCGATGAATGATCCCAATGTGGTTATGGGTAAGTTTCTTCTCGACGATATTTATGTTACTGTCTTATTTGATTCGGGTGCTGATACAAGTTATATGTCCTTGAAAATGAGTAAATTGTTAAAACGTACACCAACATCCCTAAACACCAAACACGTCGTAGAACTAGCAAATGGTAAAAGTGTAGAAGCCGCACATGTAATCAAGGGTTGTAACATCGTTTTAGCTGGTCAGACCTTCTCGATTGATCTTGTACCCATAGTTTTGGGTAGCTTCGACGTTGTCATCGGTATGGATTGGTTATCCCAGCATCACGCGGAGATTTTATGCAAGGAAAAGATCATTCGTATTCCTCGCTCTAGTCGAGAACCTCTCGAAGTTCAAGGCGACAAGAGTGGTGCTGTGGTTGGCATCATCTCTTTCCTAAAGGCGCAGAAATGTTTACGAAAGGGGCACACTACAATTCTGGCACTTGTCACTGACGCATCAGCAAAGGAAAAGAAGCTGGAGGATATTCCAGTTGTACGTGACTTTCCTCAGGTGTTTCCTGAAGATTTACCCGGTTTACCGCCTCACCGCCAAGTCGAATTTCAGATTGAGTTAGCTCCTGGAGCAGCACCAATAGCCCGCGCACTGTATCGTTTAGCTCCAACCGAACTGGAAGAACTGTCGAAGCAGTTACAAGAGCTCTTAGAAAAGGGCTTTATTCGTCCAAGCTCATCGCCTTGGGGAGCTCCAGTACTTTTCGTGAAAAAGAAGGATGGCACTTTCAGGATGTGCATCGACTACCGTGAACTGAACAAGGTAACGGTGAAGAACCGTTATCCCCTTCCGCGTATAGACGACTTATTCGACCAGTTGCAGGGGTCGAGTTACTATTCCAAGATAGACTTGAGGTCAGGGTATCATCAGCTGAGAGTCCGGGATGAGGACGTCTCTAAAACCGCTTTCAGAACTCGCTACGGTCACTACGAGTTTCTTGTCATGCCATTCGGGTTAACGAACGCGCCTGCCGTGTTCATGGATCTTATGAACAGGGTGTGTAAACCCTATCTTGACAAGTTCGTCATTGTTTTCATCGACGACATTTTGATTTACTCCAAGAGTCAGGAGGAGCACGAACAACACCTACGATAGATTTTGGAACTTCTTCGAAAGGAGCAATTGTACGCCAAGTTTTCCAAATGCGATTTCTGGCTTCCTGAAGTCCACTTCTTAGGCCATGTGGTGAACAGGGATGGGATTCATGTCGATCCATCCAAAGTAGATTCGATCAGGAACTGGCCTGCACCGCGTACACCAACGGAAATACGCCAATTCTTGGGTTTGGCGGGTTACTACAGGCGATTCATCAAAGACTTCTCCAAGATCGCGCAACCACTCACACTACTGACACAGAAGGGTGTCACCTACCGTTGGGGAGACTCCCAGGAAACCGCTTTTCAGTACCTGAAGGATAGATTATGCAGCGCACCTATTCTTTCATTGCTAGAGGGCACGGATGATTTTGTGGTCTATTGTGACGCATCGATACAGGGACTTGGGTGTGTATTGATGCAACGGGATAAAGTTATAGCCTACGCTTCTCGTCAACTCAAGGTTCACGAACGGAACTACACGACGCACGATTTAGAGCTGGGAGCTGTTGTTTTCGCGCTAAAGATATGGCGACACTATCTGTACGGTACCAAGTGCACAATTTACACTGACCACAGGAGTCTTGAGCATATTCTTAGGCAGAAGGATTTGAACATGCGTCAACGAAGATGGGTCGAGTTACTCAACGATTATGAATGCGCTATCAAGTACCATCCAGGCAAAGCCAATGTTGTGGCTGATGCCGTCAGTCGAAAGGACACCCTACCTAAGCGCGTGCGAGCGCTACAGCTTACGATTCAGTCTAGTCTTCCTGCACAGATACGAGATACTCAGGTAGAAGCATTGAAACCAGAAAACGTAAAGGCTGAAGCCCTACGCGGCTCGAGGCAATGATTAGAACAGAAGGGAGACGGCGCCTACTACGTAACGGGGCGTATCTGGGTCCCACTATATGGAGGTTTACGAGAACTTGTGATGGATGAAGCACACAAGTCTCGCTACTCTATACATCCAGGTTCGGATAAAATGTACCACGACATCAAGACGACGTATTGGTGGCCTAGCATGAAGGCCCACATTGCCACTTATGTCGGCAAATGCTTGACCTGTGCAAGAGTCAAGGCAGAGTATCAGAAACCAGCAGGCTTACTTCAGCAACCAAAGATACCACAGTGGAAATGGGAGGAAATTTCCATGGATTTTGTTACAGGCCTGCCTAGATCTCAGCGTGGTAACGATACTATTTGGGTGATCGTGGATCGACTCACCAAGTCTGCTCACTTCTTGGAAATCAAAGAAACGGACAAGTTTTCCACACTAGCAGACATATACTTGAAGGAAGTAGTCTCAAGGCACGGGGTGCCCACCTCTATTATTTTGGATCGCGATGCACGGTTCACTTCAGAGCTATGGCAAGCAATGCACAAAGCTTTTGGCTCACAACTAGACATGAGCACAGCATATCACCCTCAGACGGATGGACAGTCTGAACGCACGATACAAACTCTAGAAGACATGCTTCGGGCATGTGTTATCGATTTCGGCAACGGCTGGGAAAAGCATCTCCCTTTGGTGGAGTTCTCATACAATAACAGTTATCACACCAGCATCCAAGCCGCTCCATTCGAGGCATTGTACGGGCGTAAATGCCTGTCACCTCTCTGTTGGGCAGAGGTGGGGGATAGTCAGATCACGGGTCCAGAACTTATAGTGGACACCACAGAAAAGATTGCACAGATAAGACAACGCATGGCGGCAGCACGCGACCGTCAGAAAGCCTACGCGGATAAGCGTAGGAAGCCATTGGAATTTCAGGTCGGGGACCGGGTTTTACTTAAAGTCTCACCCTGGAAGGGTGTGTGTCACACCCCCAAAATCCACCTGCGGAGTATCACCGCTTGGGAGCGTGACTGACCAGGATCAAGCCACCAATCATACAGAACATTGTATAAAATAAAAGTAAATGCAATATAGTCCAACCCATTTCCATATGAAAGGTGTTTCCAAAACATAAGTAAGTTGTCATTGTTTAGCGGAAGCGTATTATTGTAAAACCCATAGCAATTAAGTATCAAATATCAAAAGTGTTCAATAAGATGATCAAGATCCAAGCCCCACAACGACCAGCTCCTCCGTGTGCAAGCTCCAATATGTACCTAAGGTCCTGCAAGGCATGCAGCAGATAATCAACAAACTAGTTGAGCGAGTTCACAGTTAATAGTTTAGTTTGGGTAATAGTGCGTTTGTTCCATAAAGTATCATATCGTATCAGTTCCATCGCGGCCTCACAGGCATGTGTGCGAAGATTAGGTTCGTTAGTTCGCGACCGTAGTCTTTACCGACCAGGGTGTGTGCGAAGGCAATTTATCAGTTCGTTCGCGACCATAGTCCTTACCGACCAGGGTGTGTGCGAAGGCAGTTGAGTAGTTCGTAAGCATCAACAGTTTAGTCGTTCGTTACAGTATCAAAGTATGCACAAGTAATCATCCAACCCATTCCCACCCTGGGAACCCATGCCTTGGCTGTGTGAACTCACCTTGGTTTGCTCGGTATGCTAGGTTATGCACTCACAAGAATTTAATCACGTCCTATTGTATGCATGTATAACAAATCAGTTCATGTTCACAATGATTCGCATGCAATTTAATGTTCACATAACAGTCAGTTTGCATATCCGAACAACACGTATTACTTCACATTAAATCATTCAAAGTATGCTTATAACCACATATCTTTCGGTATATAAGTTATCACAGTTGTCTTTCGGATCAATTGCTATGTTTCGAACCATATGTCATCTTTCGACCAACCTATCTTTCGGTTACAACTATGTTTCGACTAACTATTATCTTTCGGCATACACTACTATGGTTCGGTAAAGTCATCCTTCGGTCAACAGCCATGATTCGAAGGACAAGCATCCTTCGGTCACAGCTATGGTTCGAGCAGCAGATATCTTTCGGTTACAATCAGTTACGTGTTTCCTAAATTTTCTGAATTTGTTACATTGTTTCCAAACATAACCATTATCAATCAACACAATTTCAGTATTCAATTACCTCAGAATCAAATCAAACGGGGAGTTTCATATTAAGTCTCATGAACCCTAACTTAACCACATGAACAATAATATCACCACCGAACCGGCCCTAAATCATTATCATGCGATTCTATTAAAACAACATCAAGCCTCAAGTATAGACAACCAATCATACTAGCAGAACCGTTCGGATGCATCACATACGTAATCGATTAAACAGGTTAACATCATACAAACAATCCGGTTAACATACGCATCCGATTATCAACTAAATCTGATCAACATACCTATTCAATTAGCATACGTATTCGGTTAATATACAAACAACATATTGCAAAACAATCGATAAATCATGAAGTTATGCATACTCGAAGCATCATCTATTAGCATAATAATCATCGCATACTAACCGGAAATCTGGATTACGGAATGGAAATCCTTCGAACAGAGGATAGGTTTGCTATGCCGTCACACACACACGCAAGGGAACTAGGGTTTTTCAGAAAATAACCGTCTGTTTACATGCATTCACGTATATAAACATATTACAGGAATGGGCCAAGCCCATCAGAATGGCTGGGCCGAAACATGTCGAAAGATATGTTTCGTGTTCGAAGGATGAAGTCTTTGGCCGAATGATATGTTTCGGGAACCTTTAATTCGAAGGTTGATCCTTCGGATTGAAAGTCATCTTTCGTGGTCCTTCGAGTCTTTCGAACTGTGTGCCATTTTCGAGTGATCTAGACTAAGTGTTCTTCATAATAGTTATAATATTATTTTCCATTTCAGCAAGTAATCACATATACGCAAAATGACAGTACGCTTCATTAAAACACAACGTGTACAATTACAAGTTCACAATCCAAACAACTAAACAGTCAAAGTCAACGCGCATTTAATGCGAAAGTGAAAGTCAGAAACTCGAGTTGTCACATTATCCCCAACTTAAAAGAAATTTCGTCCCGAAATTTGGTACGCACTCACTGAGGAAGCTAGGTAAGTTACATCGTTCACTGGTTTTCCTGGGGTGTCACATCATCCCCCCGTTGATTTGGAATTTCGTCCCGAAATTCAGTAGTAGTAGCTTCAGCCTCAGAAGTGGATGCATTGGTTTCGAATAGCTGGGGGTACTTTTCTTTCATCTGATCTTCGCGTTCCCAGGTATACTCTGGACCACGCTGGGAGTTCCAACGAACTCGAACAAGAGGGATTCTCTTGTGTTTGAGGACCTTAACATCCCGGTCCGTGATTTCAACTGGTTCCTCGACGAACTGCAACCGCTCGTCGATAGTGAGTTCCTTAAAAGGAATGATGAGGTTTTCATCTGATAGGCATTTCTTCAGATTCGACACGTGGAATACATTGTGAACTGCACCGAGTTCAGCTGGTAGGTTCAACTTGTAGGCTACCTTGCCAATCTTTTCTGAAATTTCGAATGGTCCGACGTACCGCGGATTCAGTTTGCCCCGTTTGCCAAAACGTACCACACCCTTCCAGGGTGAAACTTTCAATAAAACCCGGTCCCCGACCGCAAATTCCAATGGCTTTCTACGCTTGTCCGCGTAGGCTTTCTGGCGGTCGCGTGCTGCCGCCATGCGTTGTCGTATCTGTGCTATCTTTTCTGTGGCGTCCACAACAATATCTGGACCCGTAATTTGACTATCCCCCACCTCTGCCCAACAGAGAGGTGACCGGCATTTACGTCCGTACAATGCCTCAAATGGAGCGGCTTGAATGCTGGTATGGTAACTGTTATTGTACGAGAACTCCACCAAAGGGAGGTGTTTTTCCCAGCCGTTGCCGAAGTCTATGACACACGCTCGAAGCATGTCTTCTAGGGTTTGGATAGTTCGCTCAGACTGCCCATCCGTCTGAGGATGATATGCTGTGCTCATGTCTAAACGTGAGCCAAACGCTTTGTGCATCGCATGCCGTAGTTCTGACGTGAATCGTGCATCCCGATCCGAAATAATAGAAATGGGCACTCCGTGCCTCGAAACAACTTCTTTCATGTAGATGTCTGCTAGGGTAGAAAACTTATCCTTTTCTTTGATAGCCAAGAAGTGAGCAGACTTTGTGAGCCGATCAACGACCACCCAGATAGTGTCATTCCCACGCTGGGATCTAGGTAGGCCAGTAACAAAATCCATGGAAATTTGCTCCCATTTCCATTGTGGTATTTCTGGTTGCTGAAGTAGGCCTGATGGTTTCTGGTACTCGATTTTAACCCTTGCACAAGTTAAACACTTGCCGACGTAAGTTGCGATAAGAGCTTTCATGTTTGGCCACCAGTAAGTTGTTCTGATATCGTGGTACATCTTATCCGACCCTGGATGTACCGAGTAGCGAGACTTGTGCGCTTCATCCATCACAAGTTCGCGTAAACCGCCATAAAGCGGGACCCAAATACGCCCCGTCACATAGTAGGCGCCGTCTTCCTTTTGTTCCATTTGTTGCCTTGAACCGCGCAAGGCTTCAGCCTTGACGTTTTCGGGTTTTAGTGCTTCTATCTGAGCAGCTCGTATCTGTGCAGGAAGACTGGACAGAATGGTAAGCTGTAGCGCTCGCACGCGCTTAGGTAGAGTGTCTTTCCGACTGAGGGCATCAGCCACAACATTGGCCTTGCCTGGATGATACTTGATGGCGCATTCGTAGTCGTTCAGAAGTTCAACCCATCTTCGTTGACGCATATTCAAGTCCTTTTGCTTAAGGATATGCTCGAGACTCCTGTGATCGGTGTAAATCGTGCACCTGGTACCGTACAGATAGTGTCGCCATATCTTAAGCGCGAAAACAACAGCTCCCAGCTCTAAATCGTGCGTCGTGTAGTTCCGTTCATGAACCTTGAGTTGCCGAGAGGCGTATGCGATAACTTTATCCCTTTGCATCAATACACAACCAAGCCCTTGTATCGATGCGTCACAATAAACCACGAAGTCATCCGTGCCCTCAGGCAGTGAGAGAATAGGCGCGCTGCAAAGCCTATCCTTTAAGTACTGAAAAGCGGTCTCCTGTGTATTACCCCATCTGTAAACGACACCTTTCTGTGTAAGCATAGTGAGTGGTTGTGCGATCTTGGAGAAGTCTTTAATAAATCGCCTGTAGTAACCTGCCAAACCCAAGAATTGGCGTATTTCTGTCGGTGTACGTGGTGCTGGCCAGTTTCGGATCGAATCTACCTTGGATGGATCGACATGTATCCCATCCTTGTTCACTACGTGGCCTAAGAAGTGGACTTCACGAAGCCAGAAGTCGCATTTAGAAAGCTTGGCGTACAACTGTTCCTTCCGAAGGAGTTCCAAAATAAGACGAAGATGCTGCTCGTGCTCCTCCTGACTCTTGGAGTAGATCAGAATGTCGTTGATGGAGTCAAGAACATTTTGTCTAGGTAGGGTTTGCACACTCTGTTCGTAATGTCCATAAATACGGCGGGTGTGTTCAATAATATCAAACCATTTATCACATCAATCATAAAATATAGTAGTTGAAATAATTCATAAAACCCAAAACATTTGATGTTCAAACCAAACTTTGTTCGAATAGCGGAAACATAATAATGAAAAACCCCAAAAAGAAGTCATAAGTTCAATTAGCGTTCATTGCGTCTCCTCCTCCTAACATGAAAACTCGACCTCTTGCCTCGTTGCCATTGTTATTGTTGTTTCCCCCGTTGTTGTCGTTGTTCCCGTTGCCCTGGTTATTGTTGTGGTTCTGATTCTGGTTCAACTGAGGACAATCGCGTTTGTAGTGTCCTTCTGCCCCACACTGGAAACATCCCCGGTTTCCACGCTGTGGTTGCTGCTGCTGGTTCTGTGGAGCTGGCGGTGGGAGTTGCTGGTTCTGATTTGCAGGCCGTGGACTCCTACAGTCTTTGGCCTCATGACCCATCTTGAGGCATCTTTGACAACGAACCTTATTACACTGGCCACTGTGATGTTTGTTGCAGGTGTTACACTTTGGAAGGTTTCCTCGATACCCTCCTTGTTTATGGCTGCTAGAGGAGTGCTGACTTGGACTCTGGTAGCTGTCCGTCTTTCGCTGCTGAGACTGCGCCTGCACTGAAGCTGACCCCTTGCTAGAATCCCCCTCCCATTTTCTTTTACTTTCACTGGGAGTAGCAAGTGTAGTAGAAGCAGTAGCGGTAGCAGTAGCACTGATACGCTTTGGCAGTTTGTTCTGATCCACTGCCTGATCGGTGATGCGATGAGCGAGACGCTGGATCTCCTGAATGTTGTTGAGGTTAGCCGAGGTAACGTGGCTCTGAATCTCTGGTACAAGCCCCTTGAGATACAACTCAATGCGCTTGTATGGTGGGTCTACCATGGTTGGACATAGCACAGCCAACTCGTTCGACCTCTTGGTGTAAGCTTCAATCTCTGAACCCACCATCTTCAAGTTGTACAACTCATCCTCCAACTTGTGAATGTCTTCTCTAGTGCAGTATTCCCTCTTGATCAGTTCTTTGAATTCATTCCAGGGTGTGGCGTTAGCAGCCGCCAACCCTAAGATCTGCACTTGTGCGTTCCACCAAGTGAGCGCAATCCCTTCAAGTGTGCCAGTGGCGAACTTCACCCTGCGAGCCTCAGGGCATTCACACATTTCAAAAACCGACTCGAGCTTTTCAAACCAGTGGAGGAGTCCAACTGCCCCCTCCGTGCCGCTGAACGAGCTAGGACGACAGTCCATGAAATTCTTGAATGTGCACCCAGGTTGTTGCTGAGCGGGTTGACCTGCTTGGGCGGCTGCAACTGCCGCAGCAACGAGAGCCTCTAGCTGGGCTTGAGTCATGGTAATTCGTGCGGCCATTGATCTTCACATCAAAGGCAACAATAGTGAGAAAGGTTCGCAAATAGTGCGATGACAGAAGAGTGTAAGCACATAAGTATTCTCATGCAATGACAAGGTGTGAGCAAGGTAATGTAAGCATACTACGAGCAAAGTTCTATGCAAATTCTAGCATGTAGGCAATAAACATAAACCTTATTACCTAGGAAGTTGAGTCTTGCACGTGGAGCGAAGCGTCGTTGTGGATCGTTGAGAGCACTGTTCTGGTTATAGTCTGGTTTTAATAAAACGTTTTCCCATATTAAAACCAAGTTCTCTATAACCAATGGCTCTGATACCAATCTGTCACACCCCCAAAATCCACCTGCGGAGTATCACCGCTTGGGAGCGTGACTGACCAGGATCAAGCCACCAATCATACAGAACATTGTATAAAATAAAAGTAAATGCAATATAGTCCAACCCATTTCCATATGAAAGGTGTTTCCAAAACATAAGTAAGTTGTCATTGTTTAGCGGAAGCGTATTATTGTAAAACCCATAGCAATTAAGTATCAAATATCAAAAGTGTTCAATAAGATGATCAAGATCCAAGCCCCACAACGACCAGCTCCTCCGTGTGCAAGCTCCAATATGTACCTAAGGTCCTGCAAGGCATGCAGCAGATAATCAACAAACTAGTTGAGCGAGTTCACAGTTAATAGTTTAGTTTGGGTAATAGTGCGTTTGTTCCATAAAGTATCATATCGTATCAGTTCCATCGCGGCCTCACAGGCATGTGTGCGAAGATTAGGTTCGTTAGTTCGCGACCGTAGTCTTTACCGACCAGGGTGTGTGCGAAGGCAATTTATCAGTTCGTTCGCGACCATAGTCCTTACCGACCAGGGTGTGTGCGAAGGCAGTTGAGTAGTTCGTAAGCATCAACAGTTTAGTCGTTCGTTACAGTATCAAAGTATGCACAAGTAATCATCCAACCCATTCCCACCCTGGGAACCCATGCCTTGGCTGTGTGAACTCACCTTGGTTTGCTCGGTATGCTAGGTTATGCACTCACAAGAATTTAATCACGTCCTATTGTATGCATGTATAACAAATCAGTTCATGTTCACAATGATTCGCATGCAATTTAATGTTCACATAACAGTCAGTTTGCATATCCGAACAACACGTATTACTTCACATTAAATCATTCAAAGTATGCTTATAACCACATATCTTTCGGTATATAAGTTATCACAGTTGTCTTTCGGATCAATTGCTATGTTTCGAACCATATGTCATCTTTCGACCAACCTATCTTTCGGTTACAACTATGTTTCGACTAACTATTATCTTTCGGCATACACTACTATGGTTCGGTAAAGTCATCCTTCGGTCAACAGCCATGATTCGAAGGACAAGCATCCTTCGGTCACAGCTATGGTTCGAGCAGCAGATATCTTTCGGTTACAATCAGTTACGTGTTTCCTAAATTTTCTGAATTTGTTACATTGTTTCCAAACATAACCATTATCAATCAACACAATTTCAGTATTCAATTACCTCAGAATCAAATCAAACGGGGAGTTTCATATTAAGTCTCATGAACCCTAACTTAACCACATGAACAATAATATCACCACCGAACCGGCCCTAAATCATTATCATGCGATTCTATTAAAACAACATCAAGCCTCAAGTATAGACAACCAATCATACTAGCAGAACCGTTCGGATGCATCACATACGTAATCGATTAAACAGGTTAACATCATACAAACAATCCGGTTAACATACGCATCCGATTATCAACTAAATCTGATCAACATACCTATTCAATTAGCATACGTATTCGGTTAATATACAAACAACATATTGCAAAACAATCGATAAATCATGAAGTTATGCATACTCGAAGCATCATCTATTAGCATAATAATCATCGCATACTAACCGGAAATCTGGATTACGGAATGGAAATCCTTCGAACAGAGGATAGGTTTGCTATGCCGTCACACACACACGCAAGGGAACTAGGGTTTTTCAGAAAATAACCGTCTGTTTACATGCATTCACGTATATAAACATATTACAGGAATGGGCCAAGCCCATCAGAATGGCTGGGCCGAAACATGTCGAAAGATATGTTTCGTGTTCGAAGGATGAAGTCTTTGGCCGAATGATATGTTTCGGGAACCTTTAATTCGAAGGTTGATCCTTCGGATTGAAAGTCATCTTTCGTGGTCCTTCGAGTCTTTCGAACTGTGTGCCATTTTCGAGTGATCTAGACTAAGTGTTCTTCATAATAGTTATAATATTATTTTCCATTTCAGCAAGTAATCACATATACGCAAAATGACAGTACGCTTCATTAAAACACAACGTGTACAATTACAAGTTCACAATCCAAACAACTAAACAGTCAAAGTCAACGCGCATTTAATGCGAAAGTGAAAGTCAGAAACTCGAGTTGTCACAGTGTGGTTCGTTTTGGCAAACGAGGCAAGCTCAATCCACGATATGTCGGACCATTCGAGATTATAGAGAAAATAGGCAAAGTAGCCTACAGACTGAACCTACCAGCTGAACTCGGGGCAGTTCACAACGTTTTCCACGTGTCGAATCTGAAGAAATGCCTGTCAGATGAGACCCTCATAATTCCTTTGAAAGAGCTCACTATCGACGAACAGTTGCACTTCGTCGAGGAACCTGTAGAAATCACGGACCGGGATGTTAAGGTCCTCAATCACAAGAGAATCCCTCTTGTTCGAGTTCGTTGGAACTCCCGTCGTGGCCCAGAGTACACCTGGGAACGCGAAGACCAGATGACAGAAAAGTATCCCCAATTATTCGGAACCAATACAACCACTACTGAGGCTGAAGCTACTACTGCGGAATTTCGGGACGAAATTCCAGATCAACAGGGGGAGGATGTGACACCCCAGGAAAACCAGTGAACGATAGAACCTACCTAGCTTCCTCAGTGAGTGCGTACCAAATTTCGGGACGAAATTTCTTTTAAGTTGGGGATAATGTGACAACCCGTATTTCAAACCTACTTTCGTGTAACGTAACGTGATTATGTGAACTCTATTTGAATAACATGTTATACGTGCCTTGTGTGAAATTGTGAATGTTTGTTTATATGCTTGCATGACCCACTCGACTACACAAGCCCATTCGGGCCACACACATTCGACTCGAGACCATGAGGCGGCCCAAGTAAGGGTTCGGCCCATCCCTCCCTTAACCGAATTATACCTAGAATGTTAGTAACATTCTCAAAACTTGCAAAACATCCTAGCACACACACAAACCATAGAACACACTCTCTCTCTCTCTCTCTCGACTCGGAACCAAGGCAGCCGAACACCCCATCTCTCTCGAAGTTTTGTTTCGGATCATTCCTTCTCTAACCGGTTAGTGTGTGTTTACCGATTTCATGTTTATGGATGTTGTGATATGCATGCTTTATGTGGTGATTATGGTTAGTGATGTTATAAATTGTTAATGTTAATGTGCTTGAAATCGGCTGCATGAATGATTGGCAATATGATAATTAGTCCGAATATTGCTTGTTAAACCGGCTGTGATAATATGATTTCGGGTTAGGATGGCATGTTTGGTCTAGAATCCGGTTACATAATAGTTAAATGATTCGGTTTAGGGTTGTATGTTGATCCGATTGTTTGTTCTTGAGGATGATGATTATGAACATGCTTGAATATGGATTAATTGTTGATTTGATCTGTTTGCGAAACTGCCTAATCTGTTTGCTGATATTACGGAACTGATTGAGCTGATAATAAGGAAATTGTTACAATCTGCTAGTCTCGACCAGGGTTGCGAGTCGAGAACCCTTAGTCTCGACTCGAGACCACAACACTCGCACACAAACAGCACAACTCGAGACCAGCGTTTGCGAGTCCTGTTGCGACTCGAGACCGTGTAGTCTCGACTTGACCATGACCACTCGAGACCTCCTTGTTGCGACTCGAGACCTCGAAACCAGTACAACTCGAGACCGACTAGTCTCGACTCGAGACCAGCTACACATGCACACTGTTTGGACCTTGCACTGTTACGAGCCCAACTGTTTGGGCCGGATACTTGGACTGGTTACGTGATTGCTGTTGGACTGCTATAAGTACTTGTGTATGCCATGATTATATTTGCCACAATACGTGTAGAACCTATGTGCTATATTCGAATACGAACCTGACTTGTATGATAACCATGCTAGGACGTGGTTGATCACCATATAGCTTACTCGAACTTTCTGTGTATCTGCCGAGCAAACCAAGGTGAGTTCACACAGCCAAGGCATGGGTTCCCGGGTGGGAATGGGATTTGATGAATTATTGTGCATACTCGGATGATAGAACCTAACGACAAGATATGACTAGACTAGTAACACTTATTGAACTGATCTTCGCACACCTGCCAAGGGTTAGCCGCGATATTATGACTGACTTCGCACACCTGCCTTAGGAAGGCCGCGAACTAAATTTACTAATCTTCGCACACCTGCCTGGGGGGCCGCGATACGAACAAACCTAGTCTAGAATACTTGGGAAGAACATCCCCTAATCTTCGCACACCTGCCTGGGAGGTCGCGATGGAAACTGATACGATATATGACATAACGAACGAACATACTACTACTCACACTATACTATTACTGAACTGTTAACTGTGAACTCGCTCAACTAGTTGTTGACTCTCTGCTGCATGCTTTGCAGGACCTTAGGTACTTATGGAGCTTGCACAGGGAGGAGCAGGTCGTTGTGGGCAATGGATCGTGAATGCTTGCTAAACACTTATGACATTTCCTACATTATTATTTATGTTGGGTTTTACTTACATGCTTCCGCTACTTAAACAAAGTTTGGTTTGAACATCAATCGTATTGAATTGGGTTTTATGAATTACCTTAACTACTATACACAATGTTTGATATGATTGATGGCTTGATCCTGGTCACGTCACGCCTCCAAGCGGTGGTACTCCGCGTGTGGATTTTTGGGGGTGTGATAGATCAGCCTTTTCTCTTTCTAGCTCTTGTGCAAATTCTTCTATCTGCTTTTCCTTTGTGAGGTAGAACTCCAGTCTTGTAGCAAAGCCTTCTTCGCTCAGTTTCTCACTTTCACAATCAATTTTAGCTTTAACTTTAGCTTGCCTTGCCTTTATTCTGAGATAATCATCCATTGTCTTCAGGAACCATATAACCGATGAGTGAGGAGAATTTTCTTTTTGATGGGTCTGCTTCTGTGTAAAACTGCCTCATCTCATCTTTGATGGCTTCTAGTTCAGTGGATACTTTGCAGCATTTGGATCATGACTACCTTCATCAGCAGTGATTGGCTTTCTTTTTCTTTTTAGGAGCTGTGGTTGTGATATAGGAAGAGATATAGGAAGAATTAGGGCAGTTGTGGATGTCTGACTAACAGTGGTTGAAACAACTGGTGTCTCAACTGCTATTATCATTACAACTACTGATGTATCAGTAGTTGTCATCTGCTTTTGAGCAGGGGATGGAGAAAGTGAAATGGTATTTGAAGGTGGTGATGGTGGTGGTGACTCATCATCAGGAATGAAGACCCTTCTCCTTTTTGAAGAAGAGGCTGATGATGTTTTGGGTGGATCAGTGGTTTGAGATTGGATGGCAGTGGATTGTGATTGACTAACAGTGGTTGAAACAACTGGTGCTTCAATCACTGTTGTCACTACAGCAGATGTTGTAACATCTGCTGTCTTCTGCTTTATGGCAGGAGGCAGTGGTGGTGTGGCTTTGGATGATGGTGGTTTGGTGGTTCTTGGTTTTGATGAGGATTTTTGTGTTGTAGACACAGATGGTGGTGGAACAGTAGTTGTGATGGTGTGTGATGGAGGTGTGTGTGTTGATGAGATGGCAGTTGTTTGGCTACTTTCAGCAGTTTTTGTAACTGCTGATGTATCAGCTGTTTTGGGTTTTTCTGGTTCAACATACAACCCATCATCTATACCTTTCTTCTTTAGCTTCAATTTCTCCCCCTTTTTGGCATTATCTGCAAGGGGTGTATCCATGAAGAGAATGGCAGATGGGGCTTTCTCTCTTTGAGCATTCTGTTGTATGCTGGCCTTTATAGCCTTGATGTCTGCTTGGGTGTCTTTGAACCGTGATTCAACCATGTTGGTCAGCATTTGCATTTGAAGAGCATGCTTTTTAGCAGCCATTTGTTGCTGTTGCTCTAACATGGGTTGAAAAATATTCCAAAGCTCATTTGCAGCGAATGCTTGTGGAGCAAATGCTTGAGCAGGAGGAGCAGTAGTTTGTGCTTTTTGAGCTTTCAACATCTCTTGCACCATTTCTTTGATTTCAGCAACTGAACCTTCAATTTTTTCAACTCTATCCGTCAATTCCTGATATCTTGAATCATCACCTACATGAGTAGGATCATCTGAATCCCCACCAGCGGTGGTTATATCAATGTTTGATTTAGGAAGTGAATCCCAAAAATCATCCATTGATGCCCCTTGTTCTTGGTGCTGGGGACTTTTTCTTCAGCAACCGATAAACCTTTGATGGTACCAGTGGTTATATTTAACTCACTAGTGGTTACCGATGTTGCCATGGAAGAAATTGCCTTCAAGGGAGTCTTAGTAATGAAACAACTGTCCAACCGAAGATCTGTTGATCCAACAGTTGTAGTTGCTGCTCCACTTGAACTACCACCGAGAGTTACTTGTAACTCAGGGGGTGTAACCTCCTCAGTTGTTGCTGGGATAGCAGAGGTATAAGCAACAGACCCAGTCACTTGTGGAGGTATACTCTCCGTAAGGGGTTATTGAAAGGAACTGGTTTTAGTTTGTGCAATATCAACTGCATGCAACAAGGGTATAAATGATTGTGGTAATATTATTGGTGAGGGTGTGGGGGTAGAAAGAGACATGTCCTTGGGATCAGGACTGTGGAAGATGGATCCGAGTGGGTCCAGAGCTTCATATTGTGGTGTCCCTGTGCTTACAACCTGATCCTTTTGTGAGGATGCAAGAGGAGTTTTAGGCTGGCGTTGAGATCTTTCTTCCAACTGCTGTGAGGAAGTAGCAGCAGTGGTTTCTTGTGACTTTTGTGTTGTCACTGACATTAACTCTGGGATCTCATCTTCCAGAGTTGCCTTTGGTGTGGGTTTGGTGGGTTTTCTGGATGGTTTTCTTTTGGTCTTTTTGGTGGCAGGTGTTGGTTTCAAAGCAGTGGGTGTGCTACTTTGATCACCTGGAGCAGTGGGCTCAGCAGTGGTTGCTTCAGGGTCAATGGCAGTTTCTAAAACCTGCTCTGCCTCTTTTGTTTTTAATTTTATTGGTGCCATCATTCTTGAAAAAGTTTCTTTTGTTAAAAAGTTTATTTTGAATGAAACACCTTGTTTGGGCAGTTCTGCATCTTTCTCTACAAATGTTGTTCAAAATAATAGCTTAGAAATCTCGGAAAGAGTAGAAAAGCTTTATTATCAACGTTCTTTACCAAATCCTCAAATATTACCTGGGAGTAGTTAAAGTTTTTATCGTTTAAAATTGCATACCCCAGGCATTGGATTTTTGTTGGTATCTCATTGAAGGACGTTGTTTTATTTGAAACACACATGAGCATTGTGTGAAATAAAAATCTGGGTGCAGAAGGGAAGTAACCCTTTTGTAGGGTATCTACCTTTGGTTGTTCTGCATATCCCCTGTTCATGAAATCCTTTACCAACTCGTCTTTTGTAAAAGAGGTTTTTCCATTTAAATCATCGGGTTTAAAGGTTTCAGAGATAGATTTCGGAGAGATTTTTACCTTCTTACCCTGTATCGAGGAGTTGATGGCGGCGGTGATATCTCCTTGTTTTTCAAGGGTGGCATTTTTCCAGAACTCTCTCTGGGTATCAAGGTAAATAGGTGCATCTGCTATCATCAAAGTTTTGTACTTTGATGCAGAAATGATGTCAAGGATGGAGTCGAATGTGTGGTTATCGGTGGGTTTTGTGAGTATACCCACATAGTTGTGTGGAGCTTTGTAGCGTATCTCCATGGTTTCAGCGGCCATTTCAGTGGCTTCTGCTATTTTGGAGGAGGATGATGAAGGTTTTGTTTTTTATTTCGATTTTGGCTTCGTCATTTTGATGATGAATATCGAAGAAGATTTTTGGAGTTATGAGAGGGAAACTGTTTTGTGAAGAGAATGTTTAGAATTCAGTTCGACAGTGTAATCCTCTGTTTGGATTTAATCAGGGTTTTATTTAGGGAAAAAGTGATTGCTGATGTGGCAGCGGTTATTTTGATCTAAAGGCTAAAAACGGACCACGTGTCAAACATCTGATGAAATGGTAAATGATGGAAGACAGTTGTTTTAACAACTACTGATGGATCAAGCATCAGTAGTTACAACGGTAATAAAATGAAACAGTGGATGTATCAGTGGTTAAAACAATGATTTTAACATCAGTGTTTTTGAAGAACAGATGTTGACACTTTAGCAGTGGACAGACTTTAGAAAGCAGATGTTAAGGCACAACAGCATTTTAGATACAGCAGTGGATAAAAATGAAGATCATATGTTTAATCAACTGTTTGTGCAGCAGTGTTTTGACTTTTAACAAATAATTTTAGCATCTGTTGATTTAGATGTAGATATTGATTTTTGTCTTTGTGGAAACACAATATCTTATCTATCATCTGTTGAGCACCAAAAATGCTATTCTTAACAAAATACATTTTAGATGTATTATATCAAGATTAAGTTGTCAGCAGTCATCTTCAGAAATTTTGTTCAAGGTTTTGCCATCTGTCTATTATTTCAGACAGTGGTTTAGCATCCCAAATGATGAAGTCTTGCTCTACTTAGAACAACTCATTTTATGTCTTATTACTAGAATATGAGTGTCTTAGTAGTTCAAAAATGGATTTACAATCAATTTCTGATCTGTGACAAACTAAACTTGAGCTTAACATGACCTTGATGTGTGAGTCATTTCCTTTTGACTAGTTTTAAGGATAGTAATTTCACACAAAAAATAAGGAGATTACATCCTGAGCAGAGATGAACTTTCACTATTAAAAATGAGTAAAAGTTCAAAATACATTTTATAGAAATTAAAATGCATCTGGTTTTATTAAAAGGAAAACATCTTAAAAAAAATAAAGGATGTTTTGGATATAATCAAAAGGATCTGACAGTTTTTTTTTTCAAGTAAATGATCAAATTATTCTCAAGTTATTCTGACCATTAATTGGGTCATTTTCTTGTCAATTGATTGTAAATTTCTTTTAAGCACAATCACTGGATATGCCATTGTTACCAGAACAATTTCTGTATTGACGAATGCACACAGTTGCATGATGACCACTGAAGATCTAATTTTAACCTCAAAAGTGTTTTATGCTAATACTCTTTCCTTTTGATTTCAAAAGTTTTGAGATAGTCACACTTTGAGATTTCTTATTTCCCTTTTTCCCTTTTTACCCTTATTATTCATATGTTCAGAAATACTCACTAGGAGATTATATTTTGAACATACCTTGTCCATAATCACCTTGAAGCAATGTTTTAAGAAATCTGACCATGTTTGAGCATGTTTTAGTTCAGATCTCACATTACTTATGATTAGGACTGTTTTTGACAATTTATTTTTCTCAATAGGTGTTAGACAAGGTTGATTTGGTCCTTTTGAAGGTACTCAACTTGCCTTTGAACACATGAGAAATTTTTTACTAAAGTTTTATTTCCCTCTTTTCTATATCAGCGGTATACTAGTGTCTTAGAAGAACACAAGTTTTGCTGATCTGAGGTACATACTTTAGTGTTTATTAAGAACATCACAAATATCGAAACAACATTTGAAATCAATTTTGAAATATTGAACGATCTCATAATTTATCAGATATTTCACAGATCTGAAAACTATGAGTGACACATGCATGATAACATTTGTTGTTTGATATTTGTGTGTCACATGACATCTTGGTTGTTTTACAGAGTTTTTGAATAACCACTTTGACCATGATTTACTCGTTACTCTGTTTTTCAACTGAATGCAACCAACCTTAGTATCAATGAATTTTGAGCTGAACTGTTATGTCAAATTGATTGTTAGATCGAATTTTGACTGTCCCAGCTCTGATACCAATTGTTAGGATCTGAGGCTGTCATGATTTGTGTTTGTTCGCATAAATGATGAAGTGCAGCGGAAATGAGTAGCAAACTTTGTAAACACAATCAAAGGAAAGAATAGATTGATAGACAATTGCTTTTCATTGAGTCAAATGATTTACATATAAGCAAAAGATTACAGTAAAAGCTTACAATCTAAACTCCCCCTCAGCCTGATACACCAGAGTTGGTTGCACAAGATGAAAGGATGAATTGAGGAGAAGAACTCACTCAAAACGATCAAGTGTAACAGTACAGAGTATTGTCATACTTATAGGCAAACCAAACTACTGATATACTTCAGCTGATGTCACCATGATAGTGACATCTAACGACCTAACAAACTATAAATACTGATCTGTACAAACTACTGTTATGTAACGTCTGACACTTACTAACATACAAAACATAAGGAAACTACTGCTTCACGTTCCACTGTTGTAGCCTTAACACAGATGTTGAGTCTTCAGTGCTTTCTTCAAAGGTGATCAGTCTTTGAGAGGGCAGTGCTTGAGTCTTCAACAGCACTTAGGAAACAGCAGTAGATAGAGCAACAGAGTTTGTCTTCAGCAGTTGTTAGGTAATCATCAGAGTTTGGTTTATCAGTTGTTGTAGTTGAGCAGCACTTAAGATTATCAGCTGTTAGATAACCACTGTCAAGGGGAGAGATTAGAGTAAACTGCTGCTTATTAAGTGTCCACTGATGGGATCCGGTTTTGGCTTTACATTATCTGTTCCTCTGTTAGGGTTCAATCCCAACACATGTGCTCCCCTACTGAACCATCCCCTCTTTTTCTGAGGAAATGGCTCTTCAGATTGAGCCTTAAATACGAATATTCCTTCTTCTGTATCAGCAGAGTACCCCGAGAGGGCAGGCTGAGAAGAGGCACCTTCGCTGCTATGTGAACCAAACAATTAACGATACGCGTCAGATGGTCCTTGGTCGTTCATACTGTAAACTAACAAATAGTCAGATAACACATAACAAGAAAATACAATTATACACGTATTTCTGTTATTTATTTCCTAACACTTTGAATTTTGATGTCAGCAGAACACTTCTGGGGCTGAATCAGTGGCATAGCTCTGATACCACCTTCTGTCGCAACCCCCGATCCCTAGTCCCCGGGAACGGGCGGTCGCGAGCCAGTTTTGGTGGTATCACGTTATTGTCCAATTTGGCAGCGGAAATTTTCATCAGGATCGTAGTTAGGAAATATTTTATCAGAGTAAACCACCACATTTTATAACATTAAACACATGGGTAAAACCCAAGTTTTCAGTATACACACTTTTATAGGAATAAATCCTATTTTTATTTAAGAAAAACATCTATTGTATTCTTAGGTGACTATATTGCCACTTTTCCAAGCCTTCAGTGCTGTCCAGCTGGCTTCTATTTGGCTTTCATATATTGTTACCTGAAACGCGTTTTAAAAATGTTTTGTCATTGGGAAATACTGGTGAGTGAATCCCAGTTTAATCAAGTTTAAGTAAAACCATTTCACAGTGTACAGTATTGAGGGTGATCTCGCAATTACATTTGTGTCCAAGTTATACCAATTATCACCTGTTGGTACTGTCAGGCCTGACTTGTGGAAATGTTACTCCTTGACCAGGTGGTAACAAATTTTGTATACAAAACCCCAACATACCCACGATAATTGTATTCTTACAAATACTCAATAACTGTTATTCGCATGGAAAAGTATTTAAGGTTTTGTAAAAACAATTAACAAAAGGTTTACAAAACGTGGATCAACCCACATTGCTGTCTTAGAGTTATCAGTAAGGATTTCCTGGGAATAATCTATAAATTACACAAATGCACATGTGTTAGTATAATAACCCATTTTAACATTAGTAATACCCTCCCCGATACGGCATTCCAACGACTACGTCGGGCAGAACCACGACAGCCGTTACGGAACCCTGGATCAATCGGGCAGAGTATCTAATACGTCTCCAGGGGTTATAATACTTACATCGTAGCAGAACCTCGCTATTTAGGGGGTATTAGACTCGGGTATAATGCCCACTAATCAGAAATTTGCTTAAGAAAGAAAGAAATGAACGAATTCAACTGAGATCCGATGCGTTCTATTTATAGGTGTTGATCCTGACTCTCTCGCGGCCCGCGTAAGATAAGGCAAAGCCTTACGCGGCCCGCGTCAACCCTGGGTCAACGAGTAGCTTAGCTGGGTCATCACATAGGTCTGTCGGGTGTTGGGCCACGTGGCCGCACCGGGCTTTGCCACATTCTGGGCTTCTCGTGGCCCGCGTTAAGTAATCAAACATCTTACGCGGCCCGCCTGAACTTAATGAAATCAACGAAATCAGGTCTAACCTTGATACCGCCAGCGTAAGGTTGGGGTGGGGTCCTACGCGGCCCGCCTCAACTTAATATTTCTTGTTTTTTTTTTTAATGTTACCTTGTTATTTCGGCTCGGTTTTCACATACAGGTTACATATTGGGACATTTTAAAATATATTAGGGTGTCGGGAAACAATTGAGGGTGTCGGTTTAATTGAGGATTGTTACATAAACATCATTCCATGTGTAAACATAACAAACAAGCATTCATTAAGTCACGTATAACAGGCGATAAATGGTTAGCGATTAAAGTATTGCGTAGTGTGTTCGATGTGATTTAGAATAAGTAACGTATGTAACACCCAAAAGTGCATAAAGCAAAAAGGGATCGAGTATACTCACAGCGATGGATAGATTGAAGGGAGCGCTAGAGAGTAAAGTTAGCCTGATCAGAACGATAGCATAACGATAAGCAACGCGTAAAACGATGCAAAGTGTAAGTGGCACGGATAGCAATCTGATCGGGTGGCCGGTCGGTCGAGTGACAATCCACTCGGATGGTCATCCGATCAGGTGACCTTTCGAGTGGATTGTTACTTCCTTTGGGAAGGATGTGTTTGTGTATGATAGCTTGTCTTTTGAAGTTTTCGTTGTAGTACTTTGAAAACATTGAAATGTCTCTACCTTTCAGGTCGGTCGATCGGTCAGTAGTCCGATCGGACGAAAATCCGTTTGGCGACGCTTCTCAGGTTGAGAACAAGTTCACCGTAGGATGGTCACTCGATCGGATGGCAATCCAATCGGGTGGCAACCCTTGTGCATTGAACATGTTGAAAATTGTTTAAGTGTTGAGGTCAGTGCATCACATGGTCGAGTGACATTCCGTTCGGACGGTAGTCCGCTCGGACAGCACTTCATTCGATGTCCAACCTCAAAAGTTTGAAAATGGAAATAAAAGTTAAATGTGGGGCCAAGGTGCAAGCCGATCAGGTGACAATCCGATCGGACAGTAGTCCGATCGGGCGACACTCCACCTGGTCGACCTGATCGTCTTCTTCCGTGGTCATTTTGATGGTTTGTCGATTTATCGAGATGATTTGATAACGTATTAGACAACAGAAACCTCGTCAAGACTTAGTAACCTGATCGGATAGGAATCACCCAAATCCGACCAGTTAACTGTTTGAGACGGCGTTCCATGTTTAACCCGAAATCGGTAATCTCGTGGATAGAATCCAGATATTGAACCAATGCATCTACAAAAAATAGTAGAAGATCATATCAAGCTCCGATTCTATCGGTTATGAGTGTATTGAGTGTGAAAGAGTTGAAAGAAAGTTGTAAAACCATCTTTCAATCCTTTTCACCATGAATATGTTTAGATCTATGAAAGATCTTTGTTTATTCATATGGAAATCGTTCAGATCTAAGTTGTTCTTGGTGGATTGAAGCCAAAACATGAAGTTCTCAAGAACACCATGATGACATCATCCTAGAACACCTCAAACCTAGTGATTTCTGTTAGTGCATACATCTATCGACTTCGTCTTGTATCGAGTCTTAGATTGCATTGTATAGATTAGGGCATGTTTTACGAGAAAATAGGAGAGTTTAGAGTTTATTAGGCTGATTTCGCTCCTATGTGCTTAGCAGGTGATTTCACCCGAAATCACTAATGGTGATTTCGCTCCTGTGGACATGTGTCATCTTGGGGCGAAATCAGAACCCTATATATAGGGTCTCCATGAGCGAAATCAGTAGATCTGAGACCTTGTATTCCACGCCGAAGTGCTGCCGGTGTGAAGACTGAGTGTAATTGTTGTCAAATCAATACAATCAGTAGTTAAAGTGAAGAATCAGCTGTTTCTAAGTCAATTATTTGTATTCCGCACCTGTAATTGATCAAAGCTCCTCTGAACGACTCATTCGGGTCAGCATCACGATCCTACAAGTGGTATCAGAGCTCAGGAGGAGGAGTCCTACAAGAGATTAGCTGGAATTCATCAAGATTTCTTGCTTCTACACCTCCTTTCTTCACCAGAACGAGATTTAACGGTCAAAACCTGCTCAAAATTTCACAGACTATAGATAATTGGACATTAACAAATCCCTGGAAATTTGAGACCAAAATTCACATTAGAACTGGACCAAAATGACCTCCTGGTTGATCTCGCTCGAAGGGATGTTTTCTGATTTCGCCCCTGTGCAACACCTAATTCTTGATTCCGCCCCAAATCACATCCTGATTTCGCTCCAGAAGTCCGAAACAGTCTGATTTCGCTCGAGATTGGTATTGATTTGGCTCCAGGGTGACTATTCGTTGATTTCGCTCCTGTGAACTTTGGGTTTTCGCTCCAAGTGAACAATATAGTGATTTTGCTCCAGTGATCAGGGTGATTTCGCTCATAAGTGAATTTTGCTATTTCGCTCGAAATTACAATTTGGGATTTTGCTCGAAAGTTGCTATTTGGTTAATTCCGCTCCAAAGTGTCTGTGTTTGAAAAACGTAACACGAAATCATGAGTGAAGAATTTTACAACGCATTTGCTACACCGTCTGCTCCAACCGTCATTGCACAAACTATGAACTTGGAAAATGAGACAGGAACTACACAAAAGCCCCCGAAACTGATGAGTATCGAAGAATATTACGGGTGGAAAGACAGATTTGAAAATTGGGTTCAAGCAAACCATCTAAGGTCTTGGGAATGTATTTTGATGAAATATGTGTTGCCTCGAACAGATTTGCAGGCTATCAAAGAAGACATCTTCATACTGTTACAACATGACAAAACATCAAAGTCAATATGGGATGCTCTTCGTGTTAAGTTTGAGGGTAGTGAGAACATGATAAAGAGCAAGAAGGCGTTGCTCAAGAAAGAGTTTGATCTGTTCAGTAGTTTACCGGGAGAAGATACGAAGAAGCTGATTGAGCGATACTGCCACTTAGTGTGATCCATGTCGATGCTAAGTATTACAAAAGATCGTGAAGAGTGGGTAGACAAGTTAGCTGATGCACTACCGTAGAAAGAGTGGGGAACGTATTTGATGATTTTGAAGAATACGGGTGTTTATGATGGGTTAACGATTTCTCAGTTTATTGAAAAGATTGAAAGTCAGGATCTGGAACAGCAAAAGATCGCGAGGATGAATAGTCCAAGTGGTCAGCAAGACGTAAAGATGTGCAACAAAGGTAGTGTTCCGGTTCCAGAAGCTGAGAGAAGTCCGAAAATCCAGACTGCATTTAGTGCTGGGGATTCAACAGAAAACGTTGATCAGGGTTCTAACAAAAGCAGCAGTGGATTTTCATCATTTCCAAGTGTCAATCCGAAAGAGTCAACTACAAGTTTTCATTCTCAGAGCACAAAGACAGGAAATGGTTATGTGATCCAGTGCAACATCGCTTTAAATATTCCAGAAGGCCAAAGTTTTTCTGAAGAAACTGCTAAAGACCACATGGCTTTACTTGGTTCTGTGTTACTTTCGTATGAAGGTCTAGTTGCTGGTCGTATTGGGAATCCTATGCTCACAAAGGAAGACTACGATCAGATAGACACCGAAGAAATGGAGTTAATGGACATCAAATGGTGTCTAGCTAGTATTTTTAGGCGTGCTGAAAAGTTCAAGCTTATTACTGGGAGAAATGACTATTACTGGGAGAAATGACTTTCTCGATGCACATGTATCTACTTTTGGTTTTGATAAATCTAAAGTTACTTGTTTTCGTTGCAGGGAGAAAGGCCATTTCAAACGAGAGTGCAAGAACAGGGAAGCTAGTGGAGCTCAGAATCCGTTCGAAAAAGACGATTACTACCGAAAAGCCATTTATCAACAAGTTGGTCAACAGCAAGAACCGCAGGTGGCTCATGGAAGAAAGATTGAGGATTCAAAGAGAGCGTGTTTGGTGGATTTCAACTGGAACAACTACATATCACCTGAAAGCAAAGCATGTTTAGTCGATCAAGATGATGAAAAACTACCTGAAGGATTCAGCTGGGATATGTTTGTTGATGAAAAAGGAGAATTCAAAGCCTTCATCGCTAAGATTGTTAGAGAACCAGACATGTTCGCCACATGGATGAAGTCTATTGGTGAGACTGTGAAGAGTGTGGAGGAAGAGTCTGTTGAATCTGATGAAAGCTCAGAAAGTGCTGATGAAAGCTCACAGATTTCAGATGAGAGTTTACAAAATGATGTTAGTTCAGAAAAGGAAGTTGTTTTTGATCAAACACCATCAGATTCTGGTTTATCAGATGCTAGTTCTGAAAAATCTGTACAGTCTGATCAGTCACCAACTGATGATAGCAATAGTGATGATGAGGAGGAAAAACATATTAATATTGCAAAATCTCATTTATCTCCTGAAGGTTTTCATTTCTATTTTGCAGATCGCATGGAGAAGCTAAAAGAGAAACGAGCTGCAAAAGAACAACAACAAATGAAAACTGAAGATATTGTTCAGAATGAGAATGTTGAAAGTGTTGCTGAGGAGATTGCTGAAGCTGAGAAGGTGACTGAAGCAGAAAAGGTGGTTGAAGTGGTGAAAACAATAGAAGTTGAAAAGATTGTTGAAGTCGTCAAGCCTTGCACCAAGTGTTTGGAAGCATGCAAGGAATGTGTAGTAAAAGATGATATGATTGTTGAGTATGAGAAGAAGAAGGAGCAGTTGCTGTTCAATCTCAATTATGTGAAAGAATCTTATGATGTTTTGAACAAAACAGTAATTGGTCTTCGAAAGACAAATTCTGAGAGAGAACAAGCTCTAATGATGATGAATGCAGTCATGATGTCGAAGCAGAAAGCTATAAACTTCTACATCGAAGAGAGTGCTAAGTGGAAGCAAGAGTTGGAGACAGAGAAGATTGAAAATGAGAGAATCAGACGTTTATTGCAAAGTTATTCTAGTTCTGATTATCTCATTGATCGAATTTATCCGACTGTTGAAGGTATGGAAGCTTTTCAAGATGACAAGCCAAAGAAGAAAGATAGTGGTAAGAAACCGACTGTTAGCTATAACAAGTGTCCGCCTCCAATTTGGGAAGGGTATTCTCCTAGAATACCAAACGAGGAGCAACTTGAAAAGGCTATCAATATAAAGCTAAAAACCGACACAACTGATGAATTACCGGAAAATATTGACGTCACGTTTACCTCGTCTGACACTGATCATGAGTCTGAGTTAATCAAAAAGGTGGTTGATCAGGTGTTGGATACTGATGAGGAGTCCGAGTCAAAATCTGAGTCTGGAGGGTCAAGTTCATCAGTCAACAGTCAAAAGTCGACGGTCAAATGGTCTTACAGTAAAGAATTTTGTTATCAAAGGCAAATTTGGATGATGAAACATTTGAAGTCGCATACACTTTAAATGATTCTGACAAATTATACTCTGACAAAGAGTTTCCAATAAGGAGTGTTTGTTTTGAAATGATCAAAAAGGTTTTCAAAATGACAGAAATTAATATTTCTGAAATAAAAGATTTAAATCTTAATGGACAACCTAAAAAATACACTTCAAGAGTTCAACAACGTTTAAACAAGAAAAAAGGTTACAATTCTGGTTCTGGTTTTTCAAAAGAAACCAAACCAAAATCATAGCTACAAAAAGAAAGGTCTTGGTTTTGTTCCACCAGAAAAATATAAAAATGAGAAAAATTCTAAAACAAAAACAGAATTTGTTTCAGGTGGAAGTACTGAGGAAGAACAGAAGAAACCGTTCTGGAAACAATCGAACCAGGAGTTTCTTGCTGAAAAGAAAAGGAATGGAACTGGAGTGTTTTATCCAAAGGAAACTCGAACCTGTTTCAAATGCAATGAAGCTGGTCACATTGCATGGAATTGTCCGAAAAATGCCAAAACAAAACAGGGAGTTTCTAAGAAATTGAAAGAAAAAGTTGTTGATGTTGAACCACCAATCGAAAAATTTAAAATTTTTTAAAACTCAACTTATGAGATTGGTGAGTGTTCGAAAAAGAATTTTTACAAAAAGAAAGAGAAAGATAACCAAGTGTGGGTTGTTAAAAAGGTTGATGAGAAAGTCGGCGATAAATCTGGTTCCACAAAGGCAGAAGAGCCACAGGTTGAAGAAAAAATTTCGGTGAATGATGATGATTTTCCATCACTGAAATTTGAAGAAGTTAAACAGAAAGTTGGGAAGGTTGAAATCTCGAGTCAGTTTTATACCGAGAAAACTAAGTTTGATGTCAAGAAAACATTCAATGGGAATGTTAAGAAAATTTTTGGGAAAATGCTTAATGGAAAAGCAAAGGGGGTTAAAGATTTTTATGCGACCAAAAAGGCAACTTATAACCCTACTGCGCAAGAATTGAAAACCATCAAGTCTGAAAAGACTTGGATGGAAGTTTGTTTTCCTTGAAGTCTCAGGACTATACCGGAGATCCCAAGTTTGTAATCGTGGATCAGGAATCGGCATCATTCATGTTTTATGAGAGTTGAATGAATTTGAAAAATGTTTGAATTTTTACAGGTTAAAGGACTACGCCGGAGCTTCCAGGTTGGTAAGTGTGAAGCAGGAATCGGCATCCTGATTGGTAAAGTGATTTATGTAGAAGTGACATTCCTACAATTGGTATTGTTTGGTTATACCTACAAGTGATTATTCTTACGAGTGGTATAGAGGTTGCTTGAATGCAAAACGGTAAATCAGGGACGAATTGAGGTTGCTTGAATGCAAAACGGTAAATCAGGGACATTAAGTTTTACTTGATTTACTTTACATGATAAAAACTGACAAAATGATGAACCATATCCCCGTACTTAACAAGTGATAAACCTTCAAGTGGTAAAAACAAATTCATTTTCCGGAAAAAATCATTTTGATTAAAACAAACTTAAGTGTTTTGAAATCTAAATGAGAAAATGGTTTGTTGAAAGGGTAGTTCGGATTGTTTACGCCGAGTGGATGGAGATTTGATGTGATTCAATATCAGTTGTCACTTTATTTGTACAGTTTGTTTTGATTTTTTTTCTTCAAGTGGGTCAAGAGTTTAGATAGTTTTCAAATTTCCTTTTAAATGTGTTTGCATTTTAGGGGGAGTAGAAAATTTCAGAAAATCCAAAAACATTAGAAAAATTTGAAAATACAAAAACATGATAAAACCAAAAATGAGTTTTGTTGAGAAAAGAGGAAACGATAGTACATCAATGGACTGTCACAACATGCTAAAGAATTAGAATGATAAATATGTGATAAACAATCTCACTGCGGATGTGCCAGTAGGTTTTTGCACACTTAGTAAATTGTGACGAGATATAAACCTAAAAAATTTCAAACTTGCTTGTTCTGTGGGTTAACAACTTCTTGGATATATAGGTAACCCCTGAAATCTTGTTTGAAAGGTCCCTTATTCTGAGATACTAGGTCTTTATGCTCAGTGATATCTGGGGTATTATCCCGGGACTTCTGTTGTATGGAAATACTGACCTAGTCCTCGGATAATGCTTTCTACAAATGCTTTGAAATATAAGCTCGCCCTCAGCAAGCTGATGAAACAATAAAATTGTTAGTCGCTGCTGTTGAAAAAAAAAGATCCTCTAAAGGGGACACACCGAAAAGTCGAACCCGTCATCTCTTTGCGTATACGGAAGTATCGACCCGAGCTCTCACGGCCCTCGCAATTAATCCCCTGACAGATATCATCTGTGGTATATGCACCTGTAAGACTGAATAGTGGGATCTGGATACGGGAGTATATTCAAATAGTGGGGCGCACGGATAAGTTCAAGAGCTTAAAACATTAATTTCGTATCTCGGAACAATTGAAATTTGTGTGAAAATTTAAGTGGACCAATATACTGACAATCTGGGTGAATTGTTTAGAACTTAAAATGTAATGAAGCTTAACGGTGTTGGTGACATGTCTCATTAACTGATTTGATCCTCTTACGCAAATTCACAAAAATATTGTTTGTAAATATTTCATTCTTGCATTCTTTTGATTCCACAAGTGGTGTCATTTACTTTCTTTCAGAAAATCCAAAAAGATTTTGTGTGTGTTTTAGCATAAACTTTTGAAAAAGTCAAAAAGATTTTTCGACAACTTATGTTGGAAAGCTGATTTTCAAAGTCTCAAGTGCTAAACATGATGACATTGTTGTGAGGGGGAATGTGTTTTGAATGTCAAAATGTGTTTTTTAAATCAACAAGTGGTTCATCAAAGAAGATAGGTTGGTCTGAGGGAGAGTATGTGTTGATGTTTGTCTTGATATTTGAAATGTTTAAACTTGTGAAATTTATTGTGAGGTAGAGATTGTGCAGGAATTAAGTTGAGTCAGGTTATTTGATCCTGAGTCCTGAGCAAAATGAGAGCCAAGTGACGATCTTGGAACACTTTCTGAAGAGCCAAGCTGATCGATCCTGAGAAGCTTATATGTTAGAGAGACAGATTACGATACCTGAAGACTCTGTGGATAGAGCTTGAGCCAGGTTTCGATTCTGTGGTCAAAGTTAAAGCCAGGCAACAATCATGAGCCTGTGAAAGCCAGACAACGATCCTGTAGCAGATGTTGCTGAAGAACAAAGAAATGCCAGCACATTGTTAAAGGGGAGTCTGTTGATGCTGTTAGTGAAAGAGAAAAGCCCAGAGACTGATCAAGATTGAAGACTAGAAGACTCGACACTTGCGACTCGTCAACATCTGAGGGGGAGTCTGTTAGTGCATACATCTATCGACTTCGTCTTGTATCGAGTCTTAGATTGCATTGTATAGATTAGGGCACGTTTTACGAGAAAATAGGAGAGTTTAGAGTTTATTAGGCTGATTTCGCTACTATGTGCTACTAATGGTGATTTCGCTCCTGTGGACATGTGTCATCTTGGGGCGAAATCAGAACCCTATATATAGGGTCTCCATGAGCGAAATCAGTAGATCTGAGACCTTGTATTCCACGCCGAAGTGCTGCCGATGTGAAGACTGAGTGTAATTGCTGTCAAATCAATACAATCAGTAGTTAAAGTGAAGAATCAGCTGTTTCTAAGTCAATTACTTATATTCTGCACCTGTAATTGATCAAAGCTCCTCTGAACGACTCATTCGGGTCAGCATCACGATCCTACAATTTCACGGTTAAAAGTTAAGATTCAAAAGATAGAAAGGTGTAGGAGTGCGTGTAGATCAAGAAAGTACAAGATTTAGATGGAAAACTTACAAGAATCGCGAGAAATCTAAAAAAAAGTGGGCAAGAGCGCTGGTCGGATGAGAGGTGTAGAAATGGTAAGTTTGTGATGTTGACAGGGGTATTTATAGGCTTACCATAAGTGGAAGGGCTGGTCGATCGAGCGGTACCCTGGTCGGTAACAGGTCGGATAGCAGCTCGATCGGCTGGCCACTCGATTGGAGTGAAGGCGCGTCGAGTTTTGCGATTTTGATTCGCGTGTAGAGCGTTGCGATGCGATAGAGTTTCCTATTCAAATTACTTTTAATCCCAACTACTATATCAACATACAATCATCCTTATTTATCTTGCGTTTAGCGTTTGCTATTCGATTGCGATTGGGTTTCGATTGCGTTTCGATTAATCACCACAACATAAACATAAATAAACATGCACAAGTAACACATAAGGCACACACACACGTAAAACAATATCCAGAACGCGTAATTCGAGTTGCGAGTGCGATTGCGTCTAGTGATAAGCGATAACATATGCGATAAATATCGAATAAACCTCGATTATTAATAAGTACTCCACATAATACAACTAACGTAAAGCATAAAAAAGACTATCTACGAGTCAAAGGAGTCAAAACAGGACTTGAGCAAGGAGTGACAGATCACAATTAGCAATCTTGTCTCCCTTTGACTTCAATCTTGACTTTGACTTTGACTTTGACTTTGACTTCTGAAACACGGGGTGTTACAGCCTCCCTTAGTTGAGGGAATGTCGTCCCGAAATTAGGCCGAAGCCGTAACAAACAACCGGTGGGTACTTCGCCTTCATGTCGCTTTCGAGTTCCTTTTGTCCTATAAGCTTGAGAGGGGATTAGGTGGACTTGCGATTCTTAGTGTGAGACCCTAGGTAGATTGACCATAATTGCATGATAAGGGCTTGGAACCGGGTTTGGGTTTAAGAGGACAAAAATACTTGCAATCGCGGCTAACACAAGTTTCGGTTTTAATAAGTAAATTAAGCTTTTGTCCCGAATGATTATTTCGACTATGATTCCGTTATGCATAATTCTTTTTTGGGGACGAAAAAAGGTTAAGTGTTGGGATATTTGATGTGGGGTAAAATACACATATTTTTCCGGTGTAGATTGTATAATTTTTGTGTAGGTTTTATTTGTTCTTATTTAGTTTTAGTATTATATTATATTATTTTGTGTTGTGTCAGGTCCTGGTGCAAATGAAGTGCAAAACGAGTAATAAAAAAATGACCAGCCAGTTGGGCAGAGTAGAACGCTAGTGACTGAATTAAAATTGCCGCTATTTTCTTTGAGTGGGTCGAGACCGCTATCTCTATATTATTAGTGTGAGGCCATATGTTATAATCTATACTATATAATAAAAGAAACCACTTTTGGGACACTTGTCATCATATTAGTCCATTTTTATAGATAACTATTATTTTAGTTTAATCTTTTCTAATTAATTATAGATAATCCTCCTACCAAATATTATTTAGTTTAATTTCTTATGGATAATTATTATTTAGTTTAATCTCCTTCTCATTTATAATATTATTTATTTAACTAATAGAGTAAATACGATTTTGGCCCCTGTGGTTATATCACTTTTACTCTTTTAGCCCAAAAATAATTTTTAAAATCTGAGCCCCCAACGTCTTTTTTTCTAATCTTTTTAGGGGCCAAAAGGGTTAGAAAAAAAAGACGTTGGGGGCTCAGTTGTTTAAAAAATTCTTTTTTGGGCTAAAATGGGTAAAGGTGATATAACCACAGGGGCCAAAATCGTAATTTACTCTAACTAATATTATTTATCATTTATACATTTACGGAGTTTTAAATAATGGGTTAAATTTATTAAGACTTCGTTAACAAATTTTGCTAAAACAAAATAATCTATTTATATCAATCTAAATTTTTATCTATACTATACTATATAATAAAACATTAATGTGTGACACATGTCGTTCATTGTAGATATTTATTTTATGATTTTCTCGCCTCACTTCCAAACTTATCTTATATTAATTAAATGAATACTGAGCTAATATTAAATTTTATCCTACTTTAAATTTCGAATACCATTCTTCTATTTTTCTAATAAAATATTATCCGAAATTGTAAATTGTTAATTTAAAACATTTTAAATAAAACAAATTATTTATCACGAAAACCAAACTTTGTATTAATATATTAAACATTTTTATTTTCACTATACAAAATTACATTTACTAACTTTTTTATTATTTGGTATATAAAATTACATTTATTTAACTCGTGTAATAAATGAGGTTTTTTAGAGATGTATTATTTTATTATTTAGTAATCAATATTACATTTATTCAACCCGTGTAATATATGTGGTTTTAAAGATATAATTTTTTTAGTTGGTATATAAAATTATATTAATTCAACCCGTATAATATGGTTCTTATATATATAACTTTTTATTATTTAATATATAAAATTATATTTATTTAACCCGTACAATAAAGGAAGTTTTTAAAGATATAATGTTTTATTATTTAGTATATAAATTTATTTACTCAACCCGTATAATACACGGGGTTATAATCTAGTGCATATATATTTATAATTGTTGGTAAAAGAAATAAGAAGGAAGCTGTTCACAAGTGGGTTACAGCGGGCCACCAAAGATTTAAAATAGAGATATGGCTACAGTTGGGCCGTAAAACATCATCAGCCTAGCAGAAAACGTAAAAGGGATACAGGCCAGATGTTTAATGAATATGGATGTTGGCATGTGAATCAATTAACTGAATAACGTTTTATATTATAACTAGGCTATCACCCGGGAACATCTCGGGTTAGGAAAATTTAGTTTTCAATAATAAAAGGTATATAAACAATATTTTCTAACTCATTAGTATCTTCTTTCCCTTCCCACAATAATTTATTTGTTCCGTTTCATCAGTATCCTAACTTTGTCTCCATGTGTATTCACCCGGGAACTTCCCGGGCTAGAAAAATTTAATTTACAATAAACAAAAGTACATAAACAACACTTTGAACATCTTTCGTATCCTCTTTCCCTTCCTCTCAACAAATTTTTAGTTCGGTTTCATAAGTATCTCAACTTTGCCTCCATATTTATTCAAAGTTTTCATGTAAAGCTAATTCCTTTTTAATTGATAATGAGATCTCAATATAAGAATGTTTAACAAAAAATCCTTTATATAACCTACATTGTAACCAGCTTCATCTATTGTGTTCTTTCCTTTCTCGTATATAGATTTAGACGATTAAATAACCCATCCATCCAAAATAAAATCAACAATATTTTTTATCTTCAAAAGGTCAAACTCAGTTTTATGTTATGTAATCACCTCAAAGTTGTCATGCTCAAACAAAATCCGAAAAACGATCCATCCTAAATAAAATCAACAATATCTTTTATCTTCAAAAGGTCAAACTCAGTTCTATGTTATGTAATTACCTCAAAGTTGTCATGCTCAAACAAAATCCGAAAAACGCATTTACAACCCCTTATATCATACCATTGTGTCTGAACATCATAATATCATGCTTGATCTTTATTTTTTTCTCATAATGTACCCCAAAATTTCAAAACTTAGCATTTAACAATTAAAAGATGTTATGTAAAAGTGGATTGTACAGTGGGACCAATAGTTTGAAATAAACATTGTCTAAATTAACCCACTCATAAATAAATTAAAAGATGTTACTTAATACATTATATTCATGTCAAAATGTGTAGATTTACTATAGTGTATTACAACTAATTCATGAACAAATTTTACTATAAATTCCTTAAGCATAATGGATTTATTATTAAATTAATGTATGAGTGAAGCTTTCACTTCATTGTGGCATCTCTTGCTTCCCCTTTTCATATTGAGCTTTCCGATCTACATGAATAACAAATGTTAATATAACACTAAAAAGGATATATGAAAGATTATTAAAAGTATCCATTCTTTATTATTTTTTTTAAATCAATCACAACTTTGTATTAGGAAAGAAGATTAAAACCACCTAAATCCTAATCTCCGTAGTTTTGGTGCATTTTGTTGCTGTGATAAAAACTTATTATTTAACCTCTGAATAAACATTATACTTTAGATACCTCTATGCTAGTGTCATCATCTTCGAATTGAACTTTGACTCGAGCACATCCGGTAGTCTCTTCCATTACGAATGTTTTGCTGGCATTGTGCACACTCTCTGCAGCCTGTAACAATTGCATACAGCGTAACGGGTCATCTAGGGGTGTTAAATGGGTCATGTAATGTTTGCGGATCGGCATGTCGAACTCAAAAAGTTTGACACGAACCCTAACACTAACACGACCCGTTTACCCGAATTTAATTTTTATTGTATATTAATACTCTAAAATTAAAAATTATATATATATGGTGGGATTTGGCTACAAAGTTCATTTTTCCTACAAAGTGTACAAAGTAATAAAACACCACAATTTCAGCCATAAAACACACTCAAAAACCAAAAATAACATAGTCAAGATTACTAAAACACAATATCCAAACCCTAACGCTCCATAAAAATTTCAAACACACCATCGTAGAAATATGAATATAAAACACAACATGATAATAATCATAAAACACAATAATATTAGTCATTCGAAAATCAAAGCCTTATCATTCAAAACACAACACAAAACCCACAAATATGGCATTTTAGTAATCTTCACTTTGTTGTTTGTGGGGTTTGAGTGTGTTTTATGGCTGAAATTGTGGTGTTTTATAACTTTGTACACTTTATAGGAAAAATAAACTTTGTAGCCAACTCCCACCCTATATATATATATATATATATATATATATATATATATATATATATATATATATATATAAGGAAGGGTTTAAATGATAATGCTAAATATCGCGAGAACCATGAGAACGAATGAAAAAACCGCAAAAACTTGGTCAAAAACATTTCAAATTCAAAATATCTTTTTATACTTATCATTATAGTGGGAACGCCCGCACGTTGCCGTGGGTACTTATATTCAGTTGGTGCACGTTATGTTCGATGACCACCTCTTTGAGGTTGCATATTGGTATCCATATTGTTAAAGTTTCCAGGTTGATTCTTCCTAACGTATCTTGCCATAGCCTCTTTCACATGCATAAAAGGTTTTTAATCAAATAGAAAGACTATATAAGTTTATAAATAAAAATAATAGTGTAAGTAATATATTATATGTTTAAAATAAGTATAACATAATTTTCTAAATCCTTGAGAATATGCTCACCCTTTTTATTTCTTTTAACCATGTATTTAGCATTACCTTAGTTGTTCAACCGATCAATATGGGTTGAGCATTTCGGCACTCTTACTGAATGGTACCGTACCGAGTAAAATTTGGTACCAACTATTTGCCATTTTCGGGGATCAAGACTTTGGGTCACTACGGTACGTTACCGGTATGACTTCTACGTTGGAATACCATACCGTACCTAGCATTTTTCGATACCGGTGCTCACATTTGACAAATTTTGAGTACCGATATTGATCTCATACTTAATATTCAATATTCATCAGTAACCAAACCAATACCACTTGTTCAACTGCGTTAAAATTCAATTAATAGGTTTAAAAGTTAAAATGGCTAATTTTTTTGTAAACCAATATCACATTATCGCCAAAGGCCACTGCAAAAGGTAACATGATCAGATATTAATAGAACGTATACTACTAACTAATGTGACTAAATTAAGCCAAAAGCATTACACAACTAACAGTTAGCCCATTACATAACCGCCAGCTATATCTAGACTACAATAATACACCCATACAATCTATATTAAAGCTGAACCATAATTCCCACGTAAGCCCATACGATTTTGAATAGACAAGTAGCTAAGAACTTTAATCTCCTCCATCAGACTTGATAGCGTAACTTGTCTCCTATTAAATACCATGTCATTCTGCCTTCTCCCACTTATCAAGTCCAGTTCCAACACTAATATTAGCAAGAACTGCCATTAGTCCATCTAATTCCATTACCTCTTCCGTAGAACGTGGCCTTCTTATCCAATGCAACTTAAGAATTGTACCCCATTCTCTCTAAACCCAATGCTGCCATCTAGGGTTCCAAACACAAGGGCGAAATGGTTTGTTTTATCAGAACCAGCAGAAGAAGCTGGAAGCATCTGTAACCGGAGAAATTTAGTCACATGTGCCCCCACATGAAACTCGACCAGTGAAAGTAGTTTCTGTGCTTTCCAGCTTTCCAACGCTTTTGGTGCATAATAAAATATTTGGTAGTTACAAAACAGGTAAATATATTTAGCCGAAACACTTTATAAAACAACTAAAAGAGAGCATACAATACAAGAAGAAGTGCTAACCTGCACATTCTTTTGGTCATCGGAAACCATCAGGCTAAGAGTGCTCCCGTCAATCAGAAACTCTGTTGCAAAGCAGTCCAGGAACGCCAAAATCCTTAGCAAGTAAAGTCAACTGTGATCCGTTTGCTTTCCAACTTAAGAAATAAATGCTTTTGTGAATATCTCCAATCAGAATAAAATTCTTGACCGAAAAAGAAAACCAACATCAAATCAAGTAAAAATAAATAAACTGATTGAGATCAAAATGCAAGTAAAAGATGATGACTCACAATATTTAAGTTGACTACATAAAGTGGTGGGGCATAGAAAAAAGCAACATCGTTCAACTCAGCACCGGTCCACTTGTGTAGGATAACTTTTGGGTCTGAAGCAACTAATAGATAACCTTGAATAGAAGCTAATGCTGATATGGCACCTTTCATTTCCTTTGAGTAGACCTCGGTGACCTAACAAAAGACGAAAACATTAAATGAACGAATTATAATGCCAAATATACAATTTTGACCTAGATACTAAAGAAAAGGTTGATTCAGGAGGTCGAATGGGTACATTAAAATTTATAAAAACTGAAAATAATATTAAATCCTAAAATAGATAACAATAATCAAGTTACCTTTGCCGGTGAATTCTCAGTGCTATTTTCAACTGAGAACAAAAGAACACGTCCTCTTGCAGCTACATCTTCCCCTTGCACATAGGCAGTCCCAATTGCCAACAGAGTTTCATTCTCTCTTTTTGTTGTATTCTACCTCATTCCAAAACAATTAAAAACAACAATAATAAGTACAATAAATACATATAAATAATGACTGAAATGAAAGCAACTTACAGATAATGTAACCACTGACAGTTAACGCATTCTCAGAAGTTTGTATGTGAATAGTTCCTTTTGTTTGCCATGGCCCACCAGAACTCTCTGGTTCCAAAATTCTAACCTCGAATTCTTCAACAATATAAGTACCATAAAGATTTAAATTATCATGCTCAATTTGGTGGCCAGATTCTTGATCAACCAGAGTTGATAGCACTTGATTTATAGGCTTTGAGACCTGCAAAGAGCCAATATGAAAACTGGAATTATTTGGTTCATATTTTATACTATTAATATTTGTCCTAATGTAATTATGAAAGTTTGACATAGAACACATTATATTAATGGTCAACCAAAGAATCTATTATTATTGTTATTGTCCTCTGATTGTTCATGGTTTTCTTCCATAACCTCGATATTATCCTCCATCCATCGACTGTATCCCCTGCTCTCGCTTTCGTTTTCAGAATGATTCTCCACGACCTCCTCGTTAAGCCTTTCCCCGCCTCGGCTCTGTCTTTCAAGATACTGCAACCGCATTCGCAAATCGTCAAACTCCCTTTCCATCAAAAACAATCTCTCTTTCAATATCAAGTTCTCTTCCTCAACCGCATTCTCTCTTGTTGTTGTATTCTACCGTTGAAGAGCAGTTGGCTTTTGTATGATCCTGCAGTCAATTAAAACTTCCATATGTAAATATTACAAGGCTCGTTATCGCGTCTTCTATTACCAAGGGAGACTTACAGGTTATTACTTAGCTCGCCAAATACACCAATACGCCACCAATACACCAATACGCCAAAAACAGCAAAGTAAAATCATGTCAGTTGAATATAAATAAGCATCTAGTCAAAGCTACTTAATGATATTTGATCAAGCTATATGAAAACTACGACCTACAAGTGGCCATACATTTGCTTGATTTAATAATAAAACTACCAAAACGGGTGGATTTAGCGGGTTGGGTAGCAATGAAAACTGAAAAACTGGCACAACTCTAGTTGCCTTTCTTGCGAAAAAATAATTTACAAAAGTTGTACCATTTCAATAGTAATACAACTTTCTGTACTATTAAGCCCATACCCACAAACCAAACAGTCCCTAATCCTTCAAAAACAAATATTTTACCAGCGCTCGGGATATTAAGAATGTCATGACAGCTGGAAGGTATTTGGTTCTAAGTATATTAGCGGTAGCATGTAAAGCCAATGCAGTCCCTTGTCTGCCCATCCATCCAACCAGAATCTATGTTTCCCTCACCAATACCACCATCACGATAAAGAGAGAATAAAGTTGCTAAAGATTCCTGAAAAAAAATCATTAATCTGTAAGTAAGATAACAATTCTAAGATGTTTAAAAGTCACCAAATCCTCTGATATGAATATTTAAGGTAGCAAAATGGGCTGACTCAGTAATAAACCCATTTGACCAGTTTCAAAGTGAGCACATGCTTTTATTTGACCCATTGGAGATGAAAACAAAACCCAAATCAACCCATTTACAAGTACCACCTTTAAAAATATTTTAATCACCTCTAATGTATCTGGGTACTCATCTAATAAAGCAGCTAGTGCGTCAGCAGCAGCTATTCGAACATTATAATTAACATGTGACATAGCCCTGAAGAGTCCAGAATAATCGGTCCCAATTTTGTGGTCGTAACATTCGCACATGTCCTCTGCCACTGACTGGAATATCCAATAAGCATTACATACAAGAATGGTCAATAGGTCTTTATATAGTAAAGTAGAACCATGATTAATAGACAAAAATTAATGTTTTAATTTGATTAAAATGTATGTATTTTTATGATGGCAATCTTGATCCATCCAACCTGTTTTAAGCCAACTATTTTACTCAACTGACCCGTTTGAGGAAAAACATAACCCGAATGGATCCATTTATTCATAAACGGGTCAAAATTTCCTGCTTTAGCTCATATGATAAACTTACAAGAAAGCCGAGTTTATCATCCAGCTAGTTCACAAAAGCCCCCACATCTTCTATTTGCAGATAAATCGCATTGTTGACCTCTCATATTAACGAATTCACGAATTCCCTTGAGTCTCAACATCCTCCTTTATCTAAAAATTACATAAAATGTCAATATTCAAACATGATTTCTCATCTACTAAACTAAAAGTTGAAAATCAAGACAATTTATCAAAAAACTTACCGCAAGCAAGCAAATGAGATGACCGGTTTTTGATTTCACCAATCATACTATTCCGTACATTATTCACATCTAACGCATCACATACCCTATGTTTGTTGAGCCAAATTGGTAACTATGGTTTTGTGAAAATACAAACTGAACCGGCCAATTTTCATGGTTTGATGGTTCGGTTTTGAGGTTTTATACAAAAAAAAACTATTTTTCTTACAAAAGCAACTGTCTTTGTGCACCCTTCATGCCTCAACAGTTTATCAGCAAGACCAATTCTGCTTACAAGAGTCTACAACAACAATCATACAAATCAAAGCCCAATATTCTTTTAGGAACACAATATATTATCACCACATTTCTCCATCATCCATCAATTAAATTCATTAGAACAACTTTTTTAATAAATAAACAAACAAACAATCATCATGATGTCAGAATCTAGAACAACAGAAATACACAATCCAGCTACCTAACAACTACAAACCCAAATAAATTTCTCAAATGAAAAAAAGTTAGAAACAAACCACAGAAGCAACTTTAGAGTTAAAAAATCCACACATGAAAGTTAAACCCTAGATCTGCAGCTTTAGAACAACAAAAATCAGATTCAAGAACTAAAGCGCATGACCTAATAAAATCAAAAGAAGGTCGTCGGACATACCTCTGTTTGTCGGGACCTACCTCAACCACCATCTACACCTGGGAACTCGTCTTTATTTCCACCGATCTGCTTGAGTTCTACCACCGGAACCCTAGACTACAAAACAACAAATGTATCTTGAATTCTTATAAACCCTTGTTGCAACAACTAAAACATATGAAAGCCAGAACAGAAAATGAAAGAGTACACCTGATGCTTGTATGCGATATCTAGGGCTTCGACAACAATCCTACACAGATCATACAAAGAAAAAAACATCAAAATAATATAAATGTAAATAATAAAGTGTCATCAAGGATGGATGATTGTGTACAGCGAAACCCTAATCATACCCTAAATTAATCAAATAAAAAATATTAGAATGAAGAATCATAATACAATGAAAGTATAAATTTCACAAAAGGAAAGCACCTAAAGATATCTTCGGATTGCATAGGGTTTCTGAGATTTGAAATCGGATTGCGATGAGGAAATGGAAACACTATCTACATATTCACAAACACAAAATACACTTAGAAATCAGGATCGAAAGATAAATCTGACTGGATTACACCAATATCCCCTAGAAATCGAAAGACCCAATGATGTTCCAATTGTTGTTAGGAGCAAAAGTGATACCATTTAGATTGTTATTGTAATCGGAAGTGGTACCTGGTTTGTTTAACCATTCGAGAAGAGAATGATGATTCATGATGAAGGGGAAGGAAAGTTAGGGTTTACAAAAGAATGGTGATTTAATATCGATGACCGATGATGAAAGAACGAACGATGGAGGCGAAGGAGATTAGGGTTTCTGAAACATAGGGTGAAAGGATGATGGATTCTTACATGATTTATACTCCGGGTCATATTTGCGGGTATGGTTATTTCTATTCGGATCCCGTGCAGAAATAACATGTTTCCCACATTTTCCCGCCAAAAACCTATTGAGGTTGCACCACAAATTGACACGTGTCCCACACTTTGTTCATATATTATATATATAGATTATAATATAATAATAAACCCTAATATTCCTAGTGACACTAAAACATCATACATATATATAAAGATGACTTGGACGAAAAGGCGGTGGTGGAGAATATTAAAGAAAGTTGCACGCAAACTTGGAGACAGCCATAATATTTTGGGGGAATAATTCGAACATCAGAGGCGACATCGACATCACGGACGAAAAGATATCAGGGACGAATTGAAGGGAGTGGCTGCCATCTTGAATATTTTTAGAGGTTCGCAAATTTTAAGGAGAAGGAAAGCCGATTGGTTTGAGGGTTCAAGCCACGATCAAGATTCAATCCCGGGTTTGCAAATAATTAATTTATTAGTTTGATATACTTTATGTTATTCGAACTCATAATTATGAATTGTTTGTTATTTGAGATTAGCTTCTTGTTCTTGACTATGATATTCGGCTAGACTTCTTTAACTACCTAGGCATGACAATGGTTTAATAAAAGTTTGGATTTTTATTCGTTAATAATGAGGTTTATGGGTTTTTCTTGTATTGTAAACGATTATAGAATTTTGATTTGGTGTATATGTGTGCTTGATATTGTTTGATCGTTGTTTATTGCTTCGTATGATCCTGGGTGACGGTTAGGGTTTTTGATTTAGGTGAGTGTCTATATCACGTTATAAATCTCTAATCCTGGTGAAAATTTAGTAAGTAACCTTAGAAGTAATATTCGGTAATTTTATAAAATCAAGTGTTCTACTAATCTTGTCGCTATAAGGCTCGAGGTTGTTAATAGGTCTTGGTTTGGTATATAGCTAGGTTTAGGTTTTGTAAGAAATCGGTCTAGTTCCCTAACCATTCTCTTGTCTATTAAACCAAGTTGAAACCCATAGTTGCCTTAGACTTTCGCGGTGTAAGGTAGATTGTCACATTAAGGCGCTTTCAAGAAGTTAGAGGACTGTAAGGAAATCTAACAACCGGTAATCGTAACAGCCTAGGTAGTGCCACAAGAATCGCCTCGAGAAGGGTTGAGGGGCTTGTTTGGTGTCTTAATAGGTTTAGTATCCAAAGATCCCGGTTCCATACCACATTACTTTCGAATAGAAACCCATTCCAAGTTAAGCTTGCGTCTAGCCTAGGTAGTATTCATCGCCACTGGTTTAAGTCTTCATCCGAGTTCGTGTTTAGTTAACTTAGCTAATCTAGTTTAGTCGTTATTTGCATTATTTAGGATTTTTAGAAACCCCCCCCCCCAATCAATAAACAATTAGTTAAGTCGTGTCAGTCGTAGTCTAAATAGAGTTTTAGCGTAATCATTAGAGTCTCGTGGGTTCGATACTCGGACTTACTTTAGCTATACTACATTGATTAGTACACTTGCCGGTTGTGTGGTTTTAGTTTTAGATCGAGTCTAAGTTTATAAATTTAAAGCTTAAAGTGTCTAATTTAGGGTTAATTTTAGTTGTTTTTATTTAACCACTTTTAGCACATCAAGTTTTTGGCGCCGTTGCCGGGGACTCTTTGGCAATTGCGTTGATTACTTTATTTGGACTTAATTGACATCATACGTGCTACTAGCTTTTGTATATTGAGTCGTAGGAGTCTAATTGTCTGTGTCTTTTATTTTTGTTGAGTCTAGTAAATATGTGTGAAATTTGTGGAGGACCTCATTTTACTGTTAATTGCCCACAATATGAGGGGTCCTCTGCACAATGTTATGTTAACCCTTTTATGCAGTCACAGCCATATTTTTCACAGGGGTATTCTTTGCATTATTATGATAATCAGCCATATTACGATGATCCGTATCAGCAGCCACAGTATAACGAGGGTCAGTATTATGATCAATATTCTGGTAGCAACTTTGATGGGGTTGATGATGCTGCTTGGGGTAGTCTAAGTAGGATGGAAGAGATGTTCGCTCAGATGATGGCGAGAGATCAGGTTACCCAGAAAACCCTAGCTGAAATTGAGCAGATAAATAAAAATCAAGAGCTTTATATTAAAAATCAACAATATGCACTCTTAGATTTTCAGCGACAAGTAGGTGATATAGCTAAACAGTTACAAGAATACCCTCCTGGTCAGTTTTCGGGTAACACTCACACAAACCCGGCTAACCATTCAACTAAGGCTATCACTACCTGTAGTGGAAAGAGTTTAGGAGAGGTAGTTAGAGAGAGTGTCGAAGTAGAAGAAGAGATAGAAAAGGAGAAAGTGCAGCCAGAGAAGCCGACGACCGGTTATACATATGATGCAGAGGGAAACTATCTTGGTTTCATGAATATTCTAGGTGAGTTGTTCCCAACTTTTCCAGAACCAAGAAAGTCGCCACCATATACGGATTACAATGATGAGTCAGATGAGGAGATCATTCCAGAAACGGAGACGAAAATGGAAGCTGAAGTCCTACCTCCGGTTCCACAGGTTCCAATTATTAATTACTGGAGTGACTCTGATGATAAAATAGACGAAGAAGAATGGGTGGCGTATCAGAGGTTGTTAGTGAAGAAAGAAGTAATTGGAGAAGAAGTGGAATTGGGGGATTCCACTGGTTGGATGTTTGATGAAGTGGAAAAATAAAAAGTCATGGAGGAGGAAGTGGATTTAGGAGACTCCCTTGGGTTAATGTTTGGTGCATAGGAAGAAATTGAAGAGGTTGAAATTAAGTCGTTCGGGGAGGATGAGTTTTTAGAGTTAGAATTAGATGGTTTACCGGTCTATGAAGAGGTAGGAGTGTTGGATCCTGATGGGGACATAGCATACTTTGATGCCCTACTTGAAGGTGAACTGACAGAGGTAATCAAACCTACCTCAGATGAAAAGACTAAGTGTGGGGATCATCCTGCGAGAGTGGTGGATGAAGAAGAGCACAACAGCTGGCCCCCGGTGTTAGTAATAAGTGAAACTAAAAAATCAACAAAACCACGGGAGAGGGCAAAGAAAAGAAAGAGAAAGGATTTAAACCGGAAGAGGATCGAAGGTTGGGGCGAGATGGAAAAGAAGAAGACATTACAATTCACGCACGATCAGTCTTCTCGCTACATGTCATGCATTCGGTTTCTTCCTGGTAAGTATAAATTCTGGTGGTCTGAGCCGTTTCAAATTTTTAAAATATTTTATTATTTGACTATTAAATTTTTAACTATTTTGGAGGATTGGGTGGAATTAAACGGGTTAGATAGGGTCCAAGTCAAGGAAAAACCTCCTGATTAAATATAAGTGTGGGGAGGTTTTGTAGAGTTTGTATAGAGTCGTAGTTTTTGTATAATGAGTCTTTGCTAGTAGTTTTGAGTCAGTCTTTTGTTTAGAGTCGGTATTGCTTTGGTGTTTGCTTGTTTTTGTTTATGCAGGTTTGAATATGTACCACCCGTACTCAATCTCCATTCGGGTGATTTTGGAGCTGCTTTTCAAATTTCAAGACACTTATCAGGCATGTCAGTCAATGTCAAAGCCGATCACGAACGAAATGCTGTACGATCGAGCTGGATTGGACGAGAGTTTCGGAGCATACGCGTTGTTATTAATCAGCTAAGTCCTTTCCATTTATGCCCTTTGTCTTTTATTTCTTATTTATTTTTAGTTTTTGAATCGGTTTCCATCCTACATTGAGGGCAATGTAGAGTTTAAGTGTGGGGATGAGAAACTATTGTTTAGTGTCATTAATATAGTTAGTCGAGTCATAAAAAGTCGAAAAATACAAAAAAATTAAAAAATTTTCAAAAATCCGAAAAAATAAATAAAAAAATTAAAAAAATGTCTTTTGAAATAAGAAGTTTGCAAATTAAAAAACAGAAAATGATAGAAAAGTTGGATTTTTGTTTGGGTTCAAATAATAATAATATGAGAAAATAACTGAGCTTGTGTCTAGTTTGGGATGTGTGGGTAGGCTCGATTCGGTTCTAGGTTCCTTTGATCTTAAAATTACCTAATTGTCGGTCTACTAGTCGGTTCTCATCTAGGGAAAGTGGGGAGATTGAAACCGCCGATAATAGTATAAGGGATGCCGTTAAAAGCTAAGATCGTTAGAGTTTTTGTCATATCTCGTTGAAAAAAAAAATAAAAAGAGCTAGAAACTGAATGAAAGTAGCCATTTCTATGTAGTCTGGGTTGGGTATAGTGACTTTACAACCGGAATACAGCTAGGGTGTGTGAAATCGACCTTGCAAAGAAAATAAAAAGTACCAAAGCCTAAGTAATCCGAGTTGGGGATAGCGACTCTACAACCGGAATGCCTCTGGGTTAGAGAAAGCAACGTCTACGCTCGAAAAGAAAAAAAAATGATGAAAAAGTGATGAGAAAAAAAATTGGAAAGAATAGATTTGATTCTAAACTCTCTTGATCTTAGTATAAAACGGTTAGGAAATAACCCAGTGGTTGTTCCTTTTGTCGTATAAGCTTGAGGGGGGATTAGGTGGACTTGCGATTCTTAGTGTGAGACCCTAGGTAGATTGACCATAATTGAACTAAAATTGCATGATACGGGCTTGGAACCAGGTTTGGGTTTAAGAGGACAAAAATACTTGCAATCGCGCTAACACAAGTTTCAGTTTTAATAAGTAAATTAAGCTTTTGTCCCGATTGATTATTTCGACTATGATTCCGTTATGCATAATTCTTTTTCGGGGACGAAAAAAGGTTAAGTGTTGGGATATTTGATGTGGGGTAAAATACACATATTTGTCCGGTGTAGATTGTATAATTTTTGTATAGGTTTTATTTGTTTTTATTTAGTTTTAGTATTATATTATATTATTTTGTGTTGTGTCAGGTCCTGGTGCAAATGGAGTGAAAAACGAGTAATAAAAAATGACCAGCCAGTTGGGCAGAGTAGAACGCCAATGACTGAATTAAAATTATCGCTATTTTCTTTTAGTAGGTCGAGACCGCTATATCTATATTATTAGTGTGAGGCCATATGTTATAATGCATATATATTTATGATTGTTGGTAAAAGAAATAAGAAGGAAGCTGTTCCCAAGTGGGTTACAGCGGGCCCCCAAAGATTTAAAATAGAGATATGGCTACAGTTGGGCCGTAAAACATCATCAGCCTATTAGAAAACGTAAAAGGGATACAGGCCAGATGTTTAATGAATATGGATGTTGGCATGTGAATCAATTAAGTGAATAACGTTTTATATTATAATATAATAAAATAAACCCTAATATTCCTAGTGCTACTAAAACATCATGCATATATATAAAGATGACTTGTGGACGAAAAGGCAGTGGTGGAGAATATTAAAGAAAGTTGCACGCAAACTTGGAGGCAGCCATAATATTTTGGGGGAATAATTCAAACATCAGAGGCGACATCCACATCACGGACGAAAAGATATTAGGGACGAAAAGATACTAGGGACTTATTGAAGGGAGTGGCTGCCATCTTGAATATTTTTAGAGGTTCGCAAATTTTAAGGAGAAGGAAAGCCGATTGGTTCGAGGGTTCAAGCCACGATCAAGATTCAATTCCGGGTTTGCAAATAATTAATTTATTAGTTTGATATACTTTATGTTATTCGAACTTATAATTATGAATTGTTTGTTATTTGTGATTTGCTTCTTGTTCTTGACTATGATATTCGGCTAGACTTCTTTAACTACCTAGGCATGACAATGGTTTAATAAAAGTTTGGATTTTTATTTGTTAATATTGAGGTTTATGGGTTTTTCTTGTATTGTAAACGATTATGGAATTTTGATTTGGTGTATATGCGTGCTTGATATTGTTTGATCGCTGTTTATTGCTTCGTATGATCCTGGGTGACGGTCTATATCACATAATAGGGTTGTTCTAGGGTTTTTGATTTAGGTGAGTGTCTATATCACGTTATAAATCTCTAATCCTTTTAAGGCGAAAATTTAGTAAGTTACCTTAGAAGTAATATTCGGTAATTTTATAAAATCAAGTGTTCTCCTAATCTTGTCGCTGTAAGGCTCGAGGTTGTTAATAGATCTTGGTTTGGTAGATAGCTAGGTTTAGGTTTTGTAAGAAACCGGTCTAGTTCCCTAACCAATCTCTTGTCTATTAAACCAGGTTGAAACCCATAGTTGCCTTAGACTTTCGCGCTATAAGGTAGATTGTCACATTAAGGCACTTTCAAAAAGTTAGAGGACTGTAAGGAAATCTAACAACCGGTAATCGTAACAGCCTAAGTAGTGCCACAAGAATCGCCTCGAGAAGGGTTGAGGGGCTTGTTTGGTGTCTTAATAGGTTTAGTATCCAAAGACCCCGGTTCCATACCACATTACTTTCGAATAGAAACCCATTCCAAGTTAAGCTTGCGTCTAGCCTAGGTAGTCTTCATCGCCACTGGTTCAAGTCTTCGTCCGAGTTCGTGTTTAGTTAATTTAGCTAATCTAGTTTAGTCGTTATTTGCATTATTTAGGATTTTTAGAAACTCCCCCCCCCCAATCAATAAACAATTAGTTAAGTCGTGTCAGTCGTAGTCTAAATAGAGTCTTAGCGTAATCATTAGAGTCTCGTGGGTTCGATACTCGGACTTACTTTAGCTATACTACATTGATCGGTACACTTGCCGGTTGTGTGGTTTTAGTTTTAGATCGAGTCTAAGTTTATAAATTTAAAGCTTATAGTGTCTAATTTAGGGTTAATTTTAGTTGTTTTTATTAAACCACTTTTAGCACATCAACTTTCGAGTAAGTCAGGCACTTTCCGACGTAGAGAGCGATATCCCTCTTCATGCCCGGCCACCAATTCTTATAGCGAAGGTCCTAGTACATTTTATCGGTACCGGGATGAATACAATACCCGAGATTTGTGGGCTTCGTCCATCAAAATCTGTCACAAATCGGTCCGCTTAGGGATCCAGATTCGATCCAGATAATGGAATATCCCATTTGACTTATTAACAAGATAGGCTCCATCGTGGTGGATTCTTTCCTTCTTCAAAGTGCGTTCGGTAAAACACGCATGCTGGGCTTCGCGAATAAGGGTTTCGAGATGTTGCTGGGCTAGAACATTACGGGCGCTATGCAAATAGCTTCGTCAGCTTAGAGCATCGGTAACGACATTGGCTTTGCCTGGGTGGTAACGAATCTCACAGTCGTAATCGTTAAGAAGTTCTACCCATCAGCGTTGACGCATATTAAGTTCTTTCTGGTCAAAGATGTGTTGTAGGCTCCTATGATCGGTGAAGATCGTACACTTGGTACCATACAGGTAGTGTCGCCAAATCTTTAACGCAGAAACAACTACGCCTAGCTCGAGGTCATGGGTATTATAGTTCTTCTCGTAGATCTTGAGCTGACGAGATGCGTAGGCGATAACCTTGTCTAGTTGCATGAGAACACAATCAAGACCAAGGTTTGAGGCATCGCAATAGACAATAAAGTCGTCGTCTCCGTCAGGTAAAGTGAGAATAGGAGCATTACAAAGCATACGCTTGAGAGTTTGGAAAGCAGACTCTTGTTCAGTCCCCCAAACAAAAGGCTTGTCTTTATGCGTGAGGGCGGTAAGCGGCACAGCGATTTTAGAGAATTCTTCGATAAATCGACGATAATAGCCCGCTAGTCCGAGAAAAGAATGGACTTCTGACGGGTTCTTTGGCGTAACCCAACTCTTAACTGCTTCAATCTTCGTTGGATCGACATGAATACCTTGACTATTGACAATATGACCGAGGAATTAAACCTCCTCCAGCCAAAATTCGCACTTGGAGAACTTGGCATAGAGTCGATTCCCTTGGAGTAGCTCGAGAACCAAACGTAGATGTTGCGCGTGTTCGGCTTTCGACTTGGAATTGATAAGGATATCATCGATGAACACGTTGACGAAGCGGTCAAGAAATGGTTTACACACCGGATTCATCAGATCCATGAAAACCGCATGTGCGTTAGTTAAACCAAAAGGCATAACAACGAACTTATAGTGGCCGTATCGAGTGCGAAAAGCGGTTTTAGGTATATCCTCCTCTTGAATGCGTAGTTGGTGATAGCCTGAGCGTAGATCGATCTTTGAGAAACACGTAGCACCTTGTAACTGGTCAAACAAATCATCAATTCGAGGCAGCGGATAGCGATTCTTGATTGTCAGCTTGTTCAATTCCAGATAGTCGATGCACATCCTGAACGACCCATCCTTCTTTTTGACGAAAAGGACTGGTGCGCCCCATGGAGAGGTGCTCGGGCGAATGAAGCCTTTATCAAGTAATTTCTGGAGCTAACTCGAGAGTTCACGCATTTCGGATGGGGCGAGTCGATAGGGAGCTCTAGCAATAGGGTTTGCTCCAGGAATGAGGTCGATACGAAAGTCGATATCACGACTTGGCGGAAGACCAGGAAGATCATCAGGAAACACATTAGGAAATTCACAAACCACAGGAACGTCTTTCACTTTTGTCTTCCCTTTTTTTTCCTTCTCCGCGACTACAATGTTGGCCAAGAAAGCTCTGTATTCCTTGCGGAGATACTTGCTAGCTTGGACACACGACATAAGCTTGAGACCTTTTGAAGGAGTTTCACCATAAACACACAATATATTACCGTTAGCGAGCGCGAAACGAATCATCTTATCGAAGCACACAACTTCAGCATGGTTTTCACGAAGAAAGTCCATGCCTACTATGATGTCAAAACTTCCGAGCTGCATTGGAATAAGATAAATCGAAAAGATGTGATTGTTGAGTTCAAGAGTACAATCACGAAGAACAGAATTAACGACGACGGTTCTTCCGGTGGCGACTTCGACATCGAATGTCGAGGGGAGATGGGAGCGCTTACGATTAAGGAGCTTCTCGAATTCAAATGACACAAAACAGTTATCGGCTCCAGTATTAAACAAACACGAAGCATAAATACCGTTCACGAGAAACGTACCATTAACCACATTGTTGTCGGCTTGGGCGTGGCGCGTGTTGATGTAGAAAGTTCTGGCGCGGGCGGCTTGTTGCTGTTGCTTTTGAGGCTGTTGCTGCTCCTGTTCCTGTTGCTGAGGCTGCTGCTGCTGGGGCTCTTGTTTCACAACCCTGTTCGGGCACATGTTCGCAAAGTGGTTGGGATCACCACATGCGAAGCAGACTCCGGCGTTGATCGCGGGTGCCTGAGCCGCTTGTTGGCCTTGAGGAGCTGGAAATAGAGCTTAATGAGCAATGGCTTGAGCTGGTGCTTGGAGAGGACCAGTACGGCAGTTTGCGGTGAAGTGGCCGTAAATATTGCAGTGCACGCAAAAAGGCAGGCGATACCCACTGGGTGATGATAAGTACAGGTTGGGCAAGCAGTGTGAGGACCTGTATATGCACGCGTTGCAGGCGGTGCATAGGTAACCGGTGCTGGTGCTAATCGGTGCTGGGGTTGCTGCTGAGCCGGTACGACTTGGAGTGGAGCAGTAGTGGTTGTGACAGCATAGTTCTTGTTGCTGGAGCTGCTGTTGTTGTTCTTCCTCTTGCGGCGAGAGGACTTCGATGACTGCGATGCGGTGGCGGTGTCGGTGGTTGGTGCGGTGGTAGCTTGGTGCAGGTTCTTCGAAGCTTTATCCCAAAAACCAGCTTTTACTCGCTTGTCGTTGATTTCAACGGCAAGTAAGTTTCTTAGATTGTTGTTGGCTTTGAAGCTTGCACAAAATCTGCAACACAATCCGGCAGAGCGCGGATGTACTTCTTGATTGTTATCTCAGTAGTATTCACTTGATCGGGGCAGATGATACTGAGCTGCTTGAAGCGAGCAGTCAAAGCAGCGTTGTCACCATATTTCTTCTTGATGTGCCAGAATTCATCCTCCAGCTTTTGGAGCTCATGGAGAGGGCAGAACTCTTCGATCATAACGTTCTTCAACTCGTCCCATGACAGACCATAGGCTGCATCGTTTCCGCGCTTGTTCCTCTCGGGCGTCCACCAGTCTAGTGCGCGGGACTGGAAAACGCCGGTAGCATTCAGAGTGCGTAGATTGTCAGGACATCCACTCTGGCGCAAGGTGACTTCGATCGAGTCGAACCATTGAAACAACGCCGTAGGGCCATCTTCGCCAGTGAACTCTTTCGGTCTGCATGCCTTGAACTGTTTGAAGCTGAAAGCAGCTGCAGGAGTAGCTTTGGGAGTCTCGATCCTGGATTCTTCGGACGATTTGCTCAAAGTCTCGTATAGCTCACTCACGATCTTAGGAACAACCTTTGCTACTTGTTTAGTGACGAGAGCAGCAAGGCGTTTGTCTCTATGTTCTTGACGAGTAACTCGTGGGTGACAGGGTCCAGATGATGGTCCAGATGATGACATTGTCTGCAACAGACATCGTCATAGGTCTCGGACACAACATAGTCGAATCTCTCCTCACACGTCTGATAATACTAAAGCTCAGGAACACGTATAATCATGTAACCACGTAGGCACATAATCACAGATTCACATAAGCACAGAAGCACCTAAGGCACATAAACACAGAAGCACATACGCATGTAATCACAAGAGGCAGTCAGAATACAGAAACCTATCATACAAAGTCCGCGAGCGTTCGAGAAATAGCGTCCGCGATTAACATAACGAGTAGTATAGTATGATCGGATAACATAGCAAACAATATGGCATAAGGTCGTTCCACTAATGGTAGCGATTTGTTAACGTTTTGAGATAGATATGCAGTGCGAGTCGTGTGTGTCGATTAAAGCGATAGCGAAAGCGAATAAATCACCAAAAACCGTAACACGTAAACAGATAATCACATAAAATCTACAAAAAAATGACGATTTTTCAGAGTCGGCAGTAGCGAGCTCAGAATCGAAACACATAGAAATCGAGAAACAGATTGTTTATGGCTATATAGACGTTGACTAACCAAAGCGGTTTGACTATTCACAAGGACTCTTGGTACACACTTTGGCCTTCGGGACTGTGCTCTCGCCTCGAATCTGGGCGATCGGCACGCATCCGTCCAGTCATATCGTGACTTCAAGTCGATTGGAGTCCGTCGAGACTTTGGTGAGAGTTTGTAAAACAAAATGGGGCGGAATAAGTCGTCAAGGTTCGGGTTTCACCCCTGACTTTACAACTTTGTTCCTGTTTTGATAAAAATGGAGAAGAATTATGCGTCAAAGTAGGGATTTCACTCTTGATTCAACGCAAATTCTCGTGTCTATAGATAAAATGCCGGTTGAGCAAGCAGTTTAGTCTAGAGTTTGCGGTTTTCACACCTAATCTTGACCTAATCGCTCGTTCATTTTTGAAAATTAAAGTGCAGTAATTAGTGTAGCGTAGGCGAGAATAGCGAGAGATAGCAGTAAACTCGTACATCATCCCTACTGGATATGCACAAGTTGGTCTATCGGTACCTAACTATAGACTAGGTCATTTCTAAGACATCGACCCGGACTAGGTCGAGTCTTGCCTAATTCTATAGTTATGGCTTTGATACCAATCTGTCACACCCCAATCGATGGCGGAATCATCGGGGCACGGCACTGAGCGAAACAGATTGTCCAGAAGTTTCCATAATAACTATAATTACTAGTTATTTAAAGTAACATGTCCCATACCATGTCATAAAAGATAACATAATTATTACAGATAAGATCTAGTCAAATTGTTCTGTTCCGACAACTCAGATTTCAAAATACAGACAATTGTTTATTTGTTTCTAGACCTTTCCTAGCCTCGATTTCACAGCAAGCTAAGCATATAAGCATCCTAAGCACCTGTCACATACGTTAAAGTAAAAGTCAATACACATAGCGTAAAGGTGAGCATACAAGTTTAATAGACATAATAGAGTTCGAAATCGTTACGCATAACTAGCACGTACACAGTGTAAAATGAGGCATGTTAGTTATCGACATGAACCTATCGATACCAATGACTGCGGGTTGACTGCCCAAGGCAGTTCGTAATACGCACTCACCACTGTGAGCCATGTAACAAATTATCCTTAACAACCCCTGAGAACAGGTGCTGAGTCCAAAGAAATAGTACTATCGTTGCTAAGGCAGGTAGACAGCATTCCATGTGTAAACATAACAAACAAGCATTCATTAAGTCACGTATAACATGCGGTAATTGGTTAACAATTAAAGTATTGCGTAGTGTGTTCGATGTGATTTAGAATAAGTAACGTATGTAACACCCAAAAGTGCATAAATCAAAAAGGGATCGAGCATACTCACAGCGATGGATGGATTGAAGGGAGCGCTAGAGAGTAAAGTTAGCCTGATCAGAATGATAGCATAATGATAAGCAACGCGTAAAACGATGCAAAGTGTAAGTGGGTCGGACAGCAATCCGATCGGATGGCAATGCGATCGGGTGGCCGATTGGTCGAGTGACAATCCGCTCGGATGGTCATCCGATCGGGTGACCTTCCGAGTGGATTGTTACTTCCTTTGGGAAGGATGTGTTTGTGTATGATAGCTTGTCTTTTGAAGCTTTCGTTGTAGTACTTCGAAAACATTGAAATGTCTCTACCTTTCAGGTCAGTCGATTGGTCGGTAGTTCGATCGGACGACAATCCGATTGGCGATGCTTCTCAGGTTGAGAACAAGTTCACCGCAGGACGGTCACTCGATCGGATGGCAATCCGATCGGGTGGCAACCCTTGTGCATTGAACATGTTGAAAATTGTTTAAGTGTTGAGGTCAGTGCATAACATGGTCGAGTGACAATCCGTTCGGACGGTAGCTCGCTCGGACAGCACTTCGTTCGATGTCCAACCTCAAAAGTTTGAAAATGGAAATAAAAGTTAAATCTGGGGCCAAGGTGCAAGCCGATCGGGCGGCAACCCGATCGGGTGACAATCCGATCGGACAGTAGTCCGATCGGGCGACACTCCAACCTGGTCGACCTGATCGTCTTCTTCCTTGGTCATTTTGATGGTTTGTCATTATATCAAGATGATTTGATAACGTATTAGACAACAAAAACCTCGTCAAGACTTAGTAACCTGATCGGACAGGAATCACCCAAATCCGACCAGTTAATTGTTCGAGACGGCGTTCCATGTCTAACCCGAAATCAGTAATCTCGTGGATAGAATCCAGATCTTGAACCAACGCATCCACAAGAAAGAGTAGAAGATCAGAACAAGCTCTGATTCTATCGGTTTTGAGTGCATTGAGTGTAAAAGAGTTGAAAGAAAGTTGGAAAACCATCTTTCAATCCTTTTCACCATGAATATGTTTAGATCTATGAAAGATCTTTGTTTATTCATATGGAAATCGTTCAGATCTAAGTTGTTCTTGGTGGATTGAAGCCAAAACATGAAGTTCTCAAGAACACCATGATGACATCATCCTAGAACACCTCAAACCTAGTGATTTCACGGTTAAAAGTTAAGATTCAAAAGATAGAAAGGTGTAGGAGTGCGTGTAGATCAAGAAAGTACAAAATTTAGATGGAAAACTTACAAGAATAGCGAGAAATCTGAAGAAAAGTGGGCAAGAGCGCTGGTCGGACGAGAGGTGCAGAAATGGTAAGTTTGTGATGTTGACAGGGATATTTATAAGCTTACCATAAGTGGAAAGGGCTGGTCGATTGTCACACCCCTTTCTGCGGCGGAAGCACGAGGTGTGATCATGAAAGGTTCTCATTGCATACGAAAGGTACACATACTACATGCTCGTAAAAAAAATAACTTCAAATACCAAACATTTCATAATTTGAAATCATAAGTTAGAGTTTACATCGCGAGATAGCATAAAACATTGTCTTAAAAAGTTTACAACTTTATTTAAAGATAAGCATAAGCGACATCCACAAGCATGAGTAAAGCCGCGCGCACATCCACTTCTAGTTACCTGAAATACATGTGAGTTTTGGAAAAAAAAAACGTCAACATAATGTTGGTGTGAATTCATGCAGTTTTTGTATTGAACGTTTGTATACTTTGTATGAAAAACATGGTATGTATTTTGTTTAAATCACGTATTCATGTATAAATCAAATATTTCTATATGTATCAAGTGTTAATGGGTTGCAAAGCCATTAACATGTGACACGAAATAGGAAGTCACCAAACCATAGGCATTTTTCTGTAGTCGATTCATGACTGAGACACAAAAACACTACTTGGTTCTAGTTGTCACCAAGAGTGGGGCTGCCCTGAAACCCATTAGATCTAACCTTTTGTTCTGCGGTCTAAATATGTACACGATTAATGGTGCTTATGGTACCCTATTCGTGACACGATTTTCTCGTATCAATTCTTGGCACTAGTTTTCACCAAGAGTACTTCTCGTTTTAGTACACATCATACCATTTTGTAACTATTGAAGTATTTGTAACATCTATTTCACCCCCGTCATTATAAAACTGAAAACAGTTAAAAGAAAAAGGGGGAGCATAAACTCACAACTTTGCGTTCCTTGCGTCGTAAACTTCACCGGATTTGCTTATAG